>NC_051180.1:1127904-1147771 GCF_013339695.2 Rhipicephalus sanguineus
TTTAACGTTTCCTCATGGTGCTGTGTTCGCTGTTGAAGGTCCTCTTCAGGCGGGTTTAGAGTCGATGGAAGTGAAGTCCGTGCGGAAGGCTTGCGTGAATTCGTCCAACGAGGCGAAAGCGCCTACGAACCGTCACCAAAGCTTAGCGCGGTCCTCCGACGTAGCAGGCACCACGTTGCTGCGTCTATTGGCCTCGTCGTTCCGGACAAAAGACAAAAGTTGCCCAAACGTTCCAAGGAATACTCCGGCGACTGCAAGTCTTTGAAGCCCGAGAACTTCGGCGGTTCTACGAGCGGCATGGAAGCCATGGCAGGTGGCTGCGAGGGCTGCGGCGCGGACACCTGCACACCTAAGCCTACCGGCGCGGCCGTGATTATGGCGGTCATCACACGTTGCCGCAGCAGTGTGGCGACTTGCTCGCGCTGGATCGGCGATCTATCTGTGTGGCTGATGAGATACTGTAAGACCTCCTACGGAACGATTACGTATCCATTCTATCCCGGACGAGGCCTCCAGTTGTCAGGGAGGAAGCGCGCACAATGCGTGTGGTCGAAGACACAATTTATTTCTAAGTGCGCTACCCTTTCACCCCACTGCCCGTGCCAATGATGATGACGACGGTGGTACCAGCTGTGGGGCCATCTCTCGGCCTTACGGTTGCCGCCTCCGCCACTCAACACTCTTCTTGATGTAATCTTACTTTATTACAACGGGTGCATTTTTCCTGTCATTACCTAGTATCTGAACAAAACGGCCGTATAATAAGTTACCTGAGGAGGCAGTGCATAATACGGAATGCCATCCTGCTTGTGATGCAGCCTTCGAATGCCTGGATGAACAATGGAGATTTCTGTGTTTGTTCTATTCTCGTTTTGAGGTTTTCAACATTGTACGAGCGACAGCAGATAAAATATTGATCAGCGACCTTAGTTCAACAATGCATGTGACACACGATTACAGCAACGGACAATATTGTGTTCAATGCAGGATTTCACCAATACTCCAGATAAGAATTCATCACGTCTCAGTAGATTTATAGCGCTTACCGAGCCCTATGTCGATAAAAGGTCGAGAGAGTCGGCAACCATGGCAGAGCAGGGTGCAGAGTACCAATATTAATGTCCCCTACCGCAAGCACGTTCTCTTCAAGAGAGTGGGATGATAGTGCTGCATGAAGTTCGGATAAGAACAATCGGACTTTGCCACAAGGGGGCCGGTATATCGATAATACAATTATCGATCACTCAGCAGCGCATAGTCTCAAAGAGACCACTTCTACTTGCGAAAAAGGAGCGATAACTTTGATACAGCCCACGCGTCTTTATATATATTACCACGCGCGCTTCTTTTGCTATTGTAGCGAGAGAGAGATGTCAATGCGGCCGACGTGGCCGTGCCGAAATCTCGCTACAGTTGGTGATCCAGACGTGACCCGGACAACCGCGACCTCATAGACCGGCGAACTCTCGGCCTTACCAGAGAGAGAGCGAGCCCGACACGACCGCCTTGATTAGAGTATTAAAGACGATAGTCTTTCTTGGGGAACTTAAACGCAAAAATTTTGGCCTGTCTGTCTTTCTGTTTGTCGGCACGTCACTTGATTCAGCCACCCGCCAAAGTTGAACCACTTGATACCGCCCACCCATATTGAACTGGTACGGCTGTTCATACTTGTGAACGTTACGATCAAAAAGTAAATATTACGCATATCTGAGGCGCAACATCATTAGGTAAGTATTAGGTGGTGTGCTCCTTAATAGAAAATACATAGATACGCAATTTTAAAGACCCTAGTTCTTAAGCTGCGCTGAAAATGCGACTGCGCTGACACTTGTCTTCCTCAGTGCCCTTTGCACAAGCTCAGGTTGTGTTTCGGTTTCGGTTCAGTATTGCGTTGTACGAATGACAGGGGCGCCGCTCTGGCATTCCTGTTTTACCCAGGCGACGTGTAAATAAGAGAGTTTGTGGAGAGTACTCGTTGAGTGCGGACGTTCTTCTCCTTCGGCGCATCGCGCCAAACCGCGTGTTCGGGCTGGCCGGCGTCGCCGCCGGTCGCGTCGGTCACCGCCGGTCTTCGCCTGCCGCTGCGCCGGGACTACCACCGCGCAACACAGCACTCATGTTTCCCGACGTACTGCCAGATGGCGTCCATATCTCACGCAGCGCCTCTTCTATCGTCTTTAGACGACATTTGCAGCGAAGCACGCAGATACGCGGCCAATTTTTTTAATCTCTGTTTCTTTCGAACGCATGCGCGCGCAGGCCAGCGGCAGCGGCACCTGCCTCGTGCAAGAAGGAGCGTCTCCGTCCTCTTCTTTGCGACGCCGATGTTGCTGCCGCTACACTATGTTTATGTAACTGGTCTATGGGCACCGTGCATACGTTAGGAGCCGCCCCAGTCGCGCGCTGCCTCCAGCGCCAAAGCGGCCACGGCAGCAGATTTGGCGGGATATGGGAGGAGACGACGCAGGCAGCGGCAAGCCACTGCGCCGTGCTTTGGTACTTCGCTTGAGGCGTCTTCTTTCCCTTTTGCTTGCGAGACCTCGTGTGTCCTCAGGCGAACGCGCATAAACATGCATGAGCTGGGGGAAGCAACAGAGGTGACGAGCTCGTTGAGCGAAACTGCGCATGCGTAACGCGGGCCGCCTCGCTCACTAAGCAGTCACAGGTTATCACCCTCGGGCTAACGCGGCAGCGAATTCAGCGGCAGCTTGAAACTGGCGATACCAGCAATTGCACTATTACGGCCGCTTAATAAAAAAACGCTTTCCATTGGTGTGAACTTGTAGCGTTCAGGAAATATCGATGGATTGTATGCTGGGTGCGTCTCTTGGCATTTCCTACAAAGTGCCTGCTGCATATTCTGCTGTACGGCCCAGGCGTCCAATTAGACCCGTCGTTGCTGTAGTGCAATGTAGCATCCATAAATTCTCACTCGCAAGGAAAAAAATAAACCCATCTGTCACGAGCCATAGCAGACGACGCTCGGTTTGTGTCTCGCGCCTTCGCGCGAAGAAAACGAGGAAGGTCGGCGCCAAGCTCGCGCGCGCTCGGGGACATTCGAAGAATAAAGAAAAGTGTCTGGCAGTCCCTTCATGGTCTCCAATGTGTTCGGTCGTCTTTCCTACGCCGCCTCGGAGCCCATATTATCCGACGGCCACAACGGCACGTCACATTTGGCGCCCAACGGCTCGTGCTGAGCTCAGAAGACGTTCATATTTTCTATGTGGGGACGTCGCTCTCTACGCGCTCATCTGGCTGAACCACTGACTTCAGGACAACGTCGGCTGTGTGAACCCAAGATGGCGACCGCTCCGTGTTCCATCGACGTGTTCGAACAGCTGGATGATGCCGCCCGGGCGGAAGCCTACACGTCAGCTGTGCCCGAAGCCGGTGTCCTGAAGACCGAGGTGGATCAGCTCCGGCGTGAATGGGAGCGACTCAGAATTATGCTTTTGAAGAACCATGACGCTGCTAAAGACGACGACGCACCAAAGCTACCTCTTGACCCGCAGCTGCAGGCAAGTCACAACTTCTTTTACAACTTACTCGCTCCACTTGTACAACGCATCGAGCGCTTGGAGTCGAGAACGCATGAGGATTCTGACGCCGCATCATGCACGAGTGCAGAGGAGAGCAATGCGTCGATGAATTTTAAGCGCCGCTCACGAAATCAACAAAGCAAAGCCAGAAGCGACAATGCCCTATGCGTGCCTAACGGTGATGACGCTCGCGACCGGCTTTCAAGTTTCGCGGCGAGCTCCTTACCGCATCTCAGGAAAGATCTAAACGCCTGGTTTCACCAAGTTCACTACTGGTTCAAAACCTTCAGCGTTCCTGACGAGGTCGCCATTCCGTTCATTATTTCGAGGCTCCCGGCTAAAGACATTACATGGATGCTTCACCACACAAAGGTGGCGCATATCACTGCTTGGGCTGATATGAAAGTAGCGTTCCGCCGACTTTATAGCATGGATTGCGATGTAACGTCTAAGCAGCGAATGTTCGGAGCAACGCAACGCTCTGGAGAGTCTTGTACAGACTTCGCATACCGAAAGTTGGACCTCATGGAACAGTGCAATTATCCTGTACTTCAACCAGAAAAGTGTCAAGTCATCATGGCTACGCTATCACTTAAGGCAAAGAAGCACTTTTCTGACAAGACATTCAGACAGTTAGACGATATGATAAGTTCCTTTCTGGGCTTCGACCAGATCAGCAATTCTGAAGAAAGCGTTCAGACTGCGGATCCGGAAGAACGCGAGAGTCCATCCACAACGCCATCCTCTGAACGCCGCGTTAACTCAAAGCGTTCGCCTCGGAAACCTATGCGCCATCGTCAGCGCACGGATATCATAACGTCGAATGATTCTTCAGAGGATCAAGTAGCACAGAGAAACGCGCCTAAAAAAGAAGGCACAAATGGGAAGCCGTCTCCGTTGCGGCATTCGACTCATTTCGGGACGCGTGTTTTTGAAAGATCCCAAGGAAACGGCCGAGAATTCGTAAACTGTGCTTGAACTGCTCCAGAAGTGGTCACTGTGTCACGCAGTGTCGTCTACCGCTAACGGAAGAATTTTTGAAGTGGCAGGAAGAATTTCAATCTTTTCAAAACAGCGGGGAAACGCACAGCAGGGGAGGCCAATGCCCGCGAGCAGTCGCCAGTAATTGAGCAGGTGTCGTGTGCCTCAGAAGCGGGTACTTTTTTCGCTCCTGTCACCATCAAAGGCCAAACAGTTAAAGGCATTTTGGACTCTGGAGCTGTGAAAAGTTAGATTACGGCACCACTAGTTCAAAACTCAAACTAAGCATCGGGCTTCGTCCCTACGTTCGGTAGGAGCAAGCGGCCATCGCCTGCAAAACTTGGGTCAAGTCAGAGCCGTACTAGTAATAGTGTATGACTAAGCACTGCAGCATGCCTTTGTCATTGTTCCCGGTTGCCTCAAGAAGGAATCCTTCTAGGCGACGACTTCTTGCGGGCCCCAAGAGCCGTCGTCGACTCTGGCTCGGAGACTTTGCAGTATCTGTTCCTCAAAGGCTACGCAAGGTCTACCTGGTTTGGGAGCAAGCACTGCCAATTTCATCACAGAAATAGTTCCCGTCATAGAGTTGTTCCTGTGGCCTGGCATCGCATATCTGAAGAGAAACATTTTGTAATGGTCATCAGAGGGACGAAGCTCTTCTGCGACCGCATATCATCCCGCCGCAAACGGCTTGTGCGAAATGGCGAATACGACAATCAACCAGATGATTGCCATGACTGCCGCCGGGGGAGAAAAGTGAGCCGGTATTGTCCGATATGTTATATTCGGCTACAACACCGGGTACCAAGACACGGTCCCTCAAACCCCATTCTTCTTGGTGAACGGTAGGGATCCAGTGCTGCCACTAGACTTTGTTTACAGCCGCCGGAAACCTCAACAGCTCAAAGAGGAATCAAGCTGTTTCGCGGTAGTGCCCACGAAACACAAGAAAGCTAGAAAACTTCTACTAAACATCTAGAAAGGAAACTCCAAAAGTATATTAGAAGTTTAGTTGAGATGTTATTTAGACGTAAGCAGCTTGAAAACTTCCTGTAGCTGTGCTAACGCCACGTTATTAGAAGTCTAGAAAACTGCTTGCAAGAATTCTAAAAAACTTCTTGCTAGATCTTTTTAAGAGCTTTTTTAGACATTTATTTTTCATGCAAACCAGCTTGTTGAGGAGCTTGCCCTAGTCAATTCGTTGCATCATGCCAGTGTTTTGCAATCGCGTTTTAGCTGTTCACTGTCAAGCGTAATAGGTAAAGGGATGCCTGCGTAATATGGCGTCACATTAATTTCTCGAGCTACTCTAGCGAGCAGGATTGATAATTCAAAAAAGGCAGAAGTTGAGGGGAAGATGGAAGCTTGAAGAGATGACAAATTCTTCGACACGGGGTGTCGCTGGAGCGATTTCGACAAGCGGACTTGTCAATTCACAGCTTTGAAGAAGACAAGTTTGCTTGTCGAAGCGCTGACTCCAGCGACACCCCGTGTCGAAGAATTTGTCATCTCTTCAAGCTTCCATCGTCCCCTCAACTTCTGCCTTTTTTGAATTATCAATCCTGCTCGCTAGAGTAGCTCGAGAAATTAATGTGACGCCATATTACGCAGGCATCCCTTTACCTATTACGCTTGACAGTGAACAGCTAAAACGCGATTGCAAAACACTGGCATGATACAACGAATTGACTAGCGTGTTGCTGGAGCCAACATTTTGACAAACTAACTTGTCTTCAAGTTCCAGCCTTGAAGAAAAGTCCGCTTGTCGAAGCGGCTCCGGCGACACCCCGTGTTCAAGAATTTTTTATCTCAGCAAAATTGGTGTTCTTCTGGCCAAAGAATTGGTTAGCCCTATATATTCAGACATGACAGTGCCTTAATTCATTGTTCTCAACACATCTAAGCATTTTGATGTCGGGCCATTTTCATTACTTGTGTTTTATGGAATACGTTATACCACGCTTCCAAAAGTAAATGCGAAATTCCAACAAATGTTGTTATCATGCATAACCTTTATTGTAGCAATTCCAAACAATATGTTGGCCACTTGACATAGGCTGGAGCAATGGAATTGATGACTTTGTTCAAGAAACCTGCACGCAAAAGGCACAGTAAAGTACAACGTGTCTCAATCAATCAGACATATATCAGCACAACAAAAATCGGAAGGCTGTCTTGGCAAACACACGAGCACAGCAGCAATACTTTGCTAAATCATCCAACATTTGTAAACGCCAATAGGAGCTGTTCAATGGCTTATTTTGTCTCAATGAAGTAAATTAGATATGTTAAAGAATCTTGGGTAGGCAAAATTTAGAGTTCCTCTACAATGGTGTGTGTCAATAATATTGTGGTTTTGGGAATACCTGGAATTCTAATTTCAGCCTGCACACAAAAGGCACGATGAGCCAGGAAAATGTTTCAGTCAAGCATGCACCTACACCAGCATAACAAAGAAACAAATAAAACGAAACAAGAAGCTAGTTTGGTTAAACGACAACAAACACCGTAGCACAGGGCGACACTGGTTTAGGGAAAAATTCGCCCTAGTTGGTAGCACATGCAAAGAATTTTTTCGCATAACCAACACAAGAACAAAAATGGAGACACAACATGTGCAGTAACTTTCAGTAGAATGGTTTATTGCACACGAGGCAAACGGTTGCACAATGCCGGTGCACTCACACTGCACCAAGAAGCAATGCACCGAGATTTGTCTTTTTCCATTTCATTTTTAGATATACATAACACTAATAAACTCACAGACTACTGCACATTCCAGAAAGTCTATTCTTTATCTGACAAGGACAGGGACAGAGTACTAACACAAGTGGTACGGATATTTGCGATTTTGGCAGCTTATAGTATTATCAATCTCGTTAGTTAAGCTCTATTGGTTGATAAAACCTTTGAGTTCTGCTAGAAAGGTTCACACCCACACGCTCTACAGGACAATGCAAGCCACCCATCATTGGCTTTATTTACAAGATTACAATGCTCTATTAACCTATCATTCATGCAGCTGCTTGTTTACACGACATACTGCTTACTGCAGGAAAGAGGTATCTGATAAGCGACAGTTTCTCCACATTCCACAAACCGCATTCTATGTCGTTTCTGGCAAGCAGTTGTCTTCTTCGATGCTTGGCTGCTAATTCTGCAAATCGATTTCAGCTTTCATGGAGCGGAAAAACTATTTGTACATTAGCAAGTGACATCAACCTTATGATGTAGTGCAAAATTTCATGCAAGTGTGGCACGACAGCTATTCCTTTTTGAGCAACATCACTGTTGGAATGGCAGACTAGAGCAATGGAGTGGTACTTCCTAATCGGGACCTCTGCGACTAACACCTTTGTTTGAGTGACGTGTTGTGTGTGAATCTTTCCAATGTGCAATGTGTTCCGTTGAGTTGTTGCGCTATTCAAGTACAGAATAAAAAGCTTGGCATCACGTGCTAATGTGCAAGTAGTTTTTCAGCTCGATGCAAGCTGAAATCGATTTGCAGAATCAGCACTCAAGCACCAAAGACGACGACTGCCTGCAAGAAACAACATAGGACACAGTTTCTGGAATGCAGAGAAGCTGTCATTTATCAGATACTTCTTTCATGCGGTAAGCAGTATGCCGGGAAATGGGCCACTGCAGGAATGATAGGTTAAGAGAGCATTTTTAAAAGAGGCGAGCGAATGTTGGGTGAGTTAGTGTCTCGACATAGTAAATACCATCGTAAGTAGCGCAACTAGACAGGACAACAGTGTTCGTCTGTTCCTTTCTGTTGTCCTGCCTAGTTGCGGTACACACAATTGCATTTATAAGACAGCATTGTAATCTTGTAAACACGATGGATGTCTGGCGTCACAGTGTAGAGCATGTGAGTGGGAACCTTTCTTTCAGAACACAAATGTTTTATCAGCTAATAGAGTTGAACTAACGAAGTTGACAATAGAAGCTGCAAAAATTGCAATAGGGGGTATGAATTTTGTTAGCACTCCTCGACTGTCCTTCTCGAATGAAGCACTGACTTTCTTAAACATGGAGTAGTTCGCGAAGTGATCAGTATGCCGTATATTTTGCTAAAATAAAGCGGAAGAAGACATCTCTCTGCATGGCACCTTGGTTAAGCTTGAGGGCACCACCCCATTGTCTACAAGTGCCTCGTGTGCAATAAACCATTTTTTTTAAAGTTAGTGCACAGACTGTCCTTTTTCGGCTTTGTGTTGCTTATGTGCTAAAAATTTTTACCAAGTGTGTTGAGGTCACTTATGAGTACAGAAAACGAGATACTTTAGAAATTTCAACCACAGATACACACAAGCACAACAGCAAAACCTAGTTAACAGTAGAAAACTTGTAACAGCCAAAGGAAAGTGCAGCTGAACAGTTGAGTGCAGCTGACTGCCCACACAATGCGCTTAAATTTAGGTATGTTTCAGAATCCCGGGTAAGCAAAATCAACGAGTTCCTCCACAACGGTGGCCATCACAATAGTGTCGTGGTTTCGGAAATACTCGGAACTTTATTTTCATCCTGCACGCAAATGGCACAATGAAGTCAGCCAAGCATGTGCGTGCAACAGCTTACCCTATGTCTTTCAAAAATTATAACAAATCGGAACATTTTCGAAGCATATGTTTTGACGCCTTCTGCACATCCTTCTAAGGCCTCACAGCAAAGTTACTTGAACACGGGCATGAGCTGGCGCTCTCATGTATAATTCGTTCAGGTGACCTGTCGGCGGGTTCAGGTGACGCACTTCCACATTCATCACCCTCAACACAGATTGTAACCAGGCAGGCATTATCTACGCTTTCAGTAGTTGAGTTTTGTGCTGAAAAGTTACTTTCATTATTTTGCATCGAGGCGGTCTGGCGAAAAAGCGGCTCAACTGCAGCATGAAGTCGGCGATGTTTTTGCCGACGCGATAGGGAGCCGATAGCTTTCTTTTTTCTTTCCATGGCAGACCCTTTCGTGCGGAAAGCTAAAAATGACACTTACGTCTGTTGGGTGTCTGGAAGACAATGAGGTCCTGGAGTTGTGACACGCACAGCAGGACGAACAAGAAGCACATTCCGAAAAGACGGAGAAAGGATATTCAACTTGAAACGCTTGAAACTATACTGCGCAGTTATCGTCGGCGGCTTCGGTGGAAAGAGAGCGAGATAAGAGCGAGAGCGGCGAGAGCGCCAGAGCGGCGTCACGGGCGGCCAATGAGAGGGCACGACACGATGACGTAGAATGACGAAGTGTGTGGCGACCAATGGCGACCATGGGTGGCGACATGTCTCGACTATGGCCTCCGAGATGGGGGGACGCGCCCGCTATCTCGGAGGCCATGTCTCGCCTCTCGACGGCGGGAGGGTGAGGCGAGGTTGTGGAGAGGAAAAGACGCTTTCTTCCGCCCTCGCTAGGAGCGCGCCTCGGCAAGCATGGTCTGCGCGCGAACGAACTAACTGGAGATGACGCTCGAAGGGTCCGGGGGCACTCTCGGTCCCCATACTGCCCATACATTGTATCACATTTTATTTCATCAATTAAGCGATGGTGATCGATGTTCGGCGAATGATTTTGTATCCTTCACGTGCATGGTGGGCTAAAAGATGGGAAAATTTGGTTTACCGATCTTCACATGTTAAAATGGGGAGAAATATAAACCCGCTACCCTTTCTTTTTATTGCGCATGCGGTTCAGGCGACCAATATTTGCGATTACGAACGTATACGAGCGACCGAAGTTCTTATGTGCGCATTTTAATGGCAAAAGCTCTAGAAAAAAATGTTTACTAATCGTTTTAAAAAGACTTCTTGTAAAAAACGTTTTTTCAACGTATTCTAAAAAACTTCTTGTGAAAAACGTTTATTCAACGTTGCATAATATACCTAGATGTCTACATACCTTTTTAGTCGTTTCAAGAAGTTTTTTAGAGGTTTTGTGTTTCGTGGGTAAGGTATAAGGGGGTATTTTCTGGATCTCGTTTTAATAGAGTGTAAGTAGAAGTGAGTCGTTGCGTGGTTGACTGCCAGCATTTCGAAGTGCAAGTGAGCTTGGCAAGGTCTCATTATCGTCTTGAGTGGATTTTGTAAACTTGCATGTGATGTATGTAAGCAGCGATGTTCATAGGCGTGCGCAGGGTTCCCCTTTAGGAGGGGCGAAGCTTCATCGCAGCGCCCCCTCTTCTTACGTGACAAGGGGGGGGGGGGCGGCCGCCCCTCTGCCCCCCCTCTGCGCACGCCTATGGCGATGTTTAATCAGTCTGCATTGGCGAGCGAACGCTTTTTTCAAGCCGGAGTGCTTCCACTGAAGCATGCCAACTCTGGTGGCTCGGACGCGAGTGTCAAGTGTAGAGCCACTTGGGCAGATACATTTTTGTTGCGCGTGGCGCTCTTGATTTTTTTCCTTCCTCGATGGTCATGAGCACAACCAACGTTTCTAGAACCAGGTGGTTCTAAAAACGTTGGCCACAACCGGCTGAAGGGCGAAGCGCGCGTTCCTTAGGCGCGCTGGTCTGGCCGTGCATGACCACGCCTGTGGCAAAAATACCACAACGAGCTTTGGATTGAAAACTTTTATAAGACAATACAGTTGCAGGTACAGCACTCTAGTACAGGCAAACGTCGCGTGTTGGGCCATGATGGCACTGGCCAAGCCATTCTGTGGCCAAGCCCAGCAAGCCCGGAGTACACCTACAGGCTAGCCACCCTGGTATAAACAAAAAACGCAATACCAAAACGCGCGACAGTTGTCCAGTTGTGGTCGTTGTGGCGTTGTGATCGTTGTAGCTGGGAAAGCTGCGTCTGAATTACTCCGCTGTCAATACATTGGTATATTCTGTAACTACTGTAACGCTAGGTTAGCTACTAGACGCTGTCTTTGAAGTGACAGGTGTCATGAGATATTCGCAAGAATAGGCAACGTTCTGACAGGTGTGGCCTGGCTATGCAAAGTTTCGTTTCCTTCGTCTAAGACGCTGCACCACCATAGTAGTAAACCATAGCAATACTACATCGGCGCAGCAGTACGCTGGTAAGTTAAAAAAATTCCAGTTTTAAAATATAGTGCTCAGTTCGTTGGCGAAGGCGACGTGAAAGCAGCCTGTTGTGTCGACTTGTCGCTTATGCTCTTGTCGCTATTAAAATGTGCGCCAGCAAAAGTTGGTCGCTACGGTTTCACCAAGTCTTTGCTGATATGTTGTTTCGGTGAAAAAAAAAAAAAATGAACACGCAACCACCGACGGCGGCGGATATTTAAGTTAAAGTGGTAGGCGTGCTTCATGTTCTTTGCTTGCTCTGAAGAGGACCAGCACGCAACAGATGACACTGTTCACTTAAACATTACTTAGCTGGTGTCGCAAGATGGCTAAAATGCGTTTCGCATGTACGAGTATTAGCGTTCAGCAAGTGCAAAATGGTGCTTTTTACATACTGCGTAGTATACATCTTGCTGAATACACCGCGACGCATTTACTATGTAGTGCGTCATGTGCGTGCATGCTTCCAAAGGCCAAATCAGCATCTTAGCTGAACGCTGCATATGTGAAGCAATAAAAATGACATAAAATGTATCTTCGTCCTCGATACTGAGCCACCATAAAATTAATAGGTGCGGTTGGCAGCGTAGACTTTTTCGTGCGTCGCGCAAGTCAGATTATTCTGTCTGACAAATATGTGACGGGTATAACTAGTATGCAAGTTTAATTGGTAAAACCTTCGTAATCACCCTTAAACTTTTCATATTTTTACCCTTATCGTGGACGACGTTGCCTAGAAGTTGTGTTGTGACTGATGCAGTAGATATGCGCTTCGATTTTATGCCCTTGACGTCATATGAACTTGTTTCTGCTAGAGATTGTAAACAACACTGAATAGGTCACACTTCCTCACTTTTTCTTTAACATACTCTTTGTGTTATTACTTGTTTGACAACAATTTGTGAACGTTGTGGGGCTCTGCGATTGTTGGAATTCATGCCACCTGTTACTGCACCTGCTGTTTGAGCCTGAAGCTCTTGTGGTTTGGCAATATATCCACAGATCAGACAAGTACAAGACTCTAGGCAAAGGGTTGCGAGCTGCATCCGGACGCTTGCTCTGCTACAATGAGTTGGTCAGGAGGGGAATGCAGCTATTCGCAGGCACTGAAAGGTGCAAGACGTGCTTCGCTTAATGGTGACACTGACGAGACAAGCCTGCATGCACTGGCGATTGAGCCCAGGTGCGACACATCTGCTTACGAAAAGAGACAAGGTTGGTGCATTCTCACTGCTGGCTAGCCCTTCACATTTAACTTTTTTTCACTTAAGCAAAGCTGAAAATATGTGTGAAATTGTAGATTGTATGAGCGGAAAACAGCAGGAACAGAAGCGAAGAACTTGACAGGACAGACGCTCAACTGTGTAATTGTTTGGAAGGATGAACAGTAGTAAGCTGTCTCATGCACCAAGCTTCTCGTATGCTTGCTGTATGTATAAGTTTCATAACATTATTTTTGCTAGTAATAAGTCAGTTTTAACGGCAGAGCTGTTCCAGGGCTGAGCCTGACGACAGATGAGTGTCACATGTCACACTCAGTTTCCCAGATACACCCATAGATGACGTAACTGCCATAGTCATGGTAAGGTCCCTCTATTTTTCAAAGGTAGCACAAACTCCTCCTCTCAATGCCGTTTCCTCCTCGCACGTCAGTCTTGACCTTCAATATCGGGCGAGACTCGCAAGGTGCGCGCGGCCCGCATGCGGTGCGTCGAAGCAGGTGCTTGTACTTGCTTGGAAACGTAACAGTTATGGGCGCAGATTCACACAGCTGTTCGTATGTAAGATGTGTAGTAAAAATAGTTTGTGGTTGGTTGGTACCTTAGCTATCATCTCATGTTTTATAAGCAAAAAAAATTGCACACTGGTGCTGGCATATATAAGAAATCCCATGGCGGCACCTTAACGCGCGAAACCTGGGACCTGTTTTGACAACGTGAAAAACCTAGCATTCGCACATTGTATTTGAGTTCATAAGTGTGAGATGCGTCGCTCGCACCAGAAAGACAAGAGGCAGAACATGTTAGACGTTATCCTAGGAAGTCGTTACAGCTGCCGTTTTTCGTTTCGGATACTGTGGTGTTTGTTTACAAGACTCATTTAGAAAGTCAGACGCTATATCAAATTATGAACACACAACATGGCGGAAGCACTTATTTGCTAAATACCCCCAGCATGCATTCTTTTAATTTCGAACTGCGTTCACGTGCTTCTGTTGCCCCCTCAGGTAAATATCTTTTTGGTTCCATTGTGCGTACCTCGTGTACCTAGCTCTTTACTTGGAGACTCTTCCAGTGTGCTCAGTTTATGAGAAGTCGTGCTGGTATGCCAATTGTTAAAGGGGCCCTCCAACACTTTTTTTGAAGCGCCTACATCGCTGCTGACCGCGTCAACGCGTAGTGGCGCTCGCCAGAACTATTGCGGGCGGAAATGACGAAGATGAGCGCTGGCCTATGATTGGATAAATGCAACGTTAGAAGTAAGAACGGCGTTGCATCACAAAAGGGGTTATTATTGGGTTTAGTTTTTCTTCAGCTTGCTTTTCCCACTGAACATCAACTAGACAGACGATCTTAGACATTTCAGCTTTAAAACTGCCGCGCCCGGCAAAGAATGCGCCGAACGCCACGGCGCTGGAGGGAAACGCGCTCGGGACGCTCCAGGCGCTGTTGTTTGTAGAAACTGAAGGGAAAAAAATGTAAGAGCGTTGATATAGACGCCGTCGCAACAAGAAACACGACTAAAACTAGAAAACATGATACAGGCGTTCACGATCTGCCTCGTTTCGCACGCGCACTTCACTCTTAATGCACCACATTGTTTGTTACTATCGCAACGGCGTCATCAACATGTTGGAAAGAACGGCCAACATTGTATGCAAGCTTCCCGTACGTAGGATCTTTCAGATCATTTCATTGGGGCGCCATCAGACGTCACAGGGCGAGTGAAACGTGGTCAGGTGACCCCGCGAAAATCGAGTTGAGGGTAGGCCTCCATTTTATTGTATTTTGAGTGTTCTAGGCTGAATAACTTCGGACTGCGTGCCCCTACCGCTGCCGTTCTTGCTGCACTAATATCTTCAGCCTCCAGTCTACGCAACCCGAAAGTAAAAACTGTAAAACAATGAGGTCAGGAAAAGTGTTAGAGGGTCCCTTTAAAATACGCTCTTTTATTCACAGGAGTGCATGGGTATTTTCGTTCGTTAGTTGGCTAACTGTAAGCTCGCAAACACACCTTCCCGCGTTCATCACTAACTGGGTGAGAACAGCGGGCCAGTCCCTTCCTCAGTAATGAAGCCTCCAAATGCAAATAACTGTTTTTAATTTCCGTTGATCACACATCTATAACTATTTGAAACAAAGAAAACACAATTATTGTAGCAAATCAAAAGTGCTCTTTCTCGTTGGCAAATTTCCTTATAAGATAAAACATTGAAACAAAACAATCATCGCACATTTGTAAGTGTTTATATAAAAGTAAAGGCACTCCTTCATAATCACATCTACATACATAATAAGAAAAAACACCGAAACAGAAGAGTCATTGCATGTTGCATCATAATTATGTAAAAGAGGTAGAAACACTTCTGAATTGCGGATGCATATAAAATACACATTAAAACAAAGCAGTCATTGCACATTACATCCTTGCACATCTTTAACTATATATATAAGATAGGCTAAAACGAAACAAAATTATTGCACGTTTGTAATGCCATTCCTCATTGCAGTACTCCTGCTACCAGACTTTCTTTAAGCCAGTTGTTTGCTCTCTGCTGATTGTTCGTGAGGTGTTTCTGAAAAATATAGACATCCTGCATTGCACTGTCTGCAATTTGTCTAACGTAATACAGCTGAAGTGCGCTGCAAAACATCTTGCTTCTTGCGTAAGCAAGAATGCGAATGGCGATGAAAACAGGATGGTGTCCTTGCACTGGATAAGTTCCTATTTATTTACAAGTCAAATGTGTACTTAAAAAGCTTGGTCAAAACTACAACAAAATAATAAAGTGCATCAAAGAGAAACATACAGCAACTGTCTTATAATAATATTTGAACACAGAAAAAGAGTAACAAAAACACTGAGAAATGCGTATAAATTTAAAAAATATAAAAACCGACAAAACACAGAGTAAAAATTCTTACACTCGCTTCGAATAAACATATAGTTCAAGAGAAAAAAATAATTGTGAGGTTATAGAACAAACACGCATTTAGAATTATAGTTTGCATACAGGCAGCTTTGCAGCATATTGCCACGCCCACTTCTTGTCTTGTTTTGATGTATTCGGGTTTGACCGGCAGGGACGGTTATCAACGCTCGACGCTGTCCGCGAAGTAGTGTTCTAGAAGCGTCGAGCGTTGACGCTTCTAGAACACTACTTCGCGGACAGCGTCGAGCGTTGATAACCGTCCCTGCCGGTCAAACCCGAATACATCAAAACAAGACAAGAAGTGGGCGTGGCAATATTACTAAGTAACTTACGCTCATCAATCAATGCTACTTACCATGTCTCTTTCTTTATTGTACACATCTCATCACCACCCTTTATTTATGCACTTTAGCAAAATGAACACTAAAAAAAATACAGCTCAGACTTTCTCAGAGTAAGCTTTTAACGACTTGTGGAAAATTAATTTCGTACAATCTACGGGCCGTGCGAGAAAACAGAGCTCTTGCAAAAATATTTTTCTGAAACTGAGTAAATTTTTGCAAAATGATTAGTAAAATGCGAACACTAAGGATTTCATTGCAATTACTGTATGTGAGAAAGCATGGCCGATAACTTCACGCCGCTTTTTTTGTCTAACTTAGGCATCAGTATCGAGCCCTTGCTTCATCTAAAAGATTTTGAATGGCAAATATACACGAAAGAGTTTAGTAGTGATCGACTTAGCTCATAAAGCCTCCCTTCGTGACAAGTCGAAGTTCTTTCTCCCGATACAATGGAGCCATATCGCTCGCCGTTTGAGGTTTTCCTTTCCACGAGGAACAGAAAAAAGCCTGTCACCCTTGGCAATGCTGTTCGAGCAGCCAACAGCGCAACAAGTAGGCATCTGGCTGCAGCTGATGGCGTCTTGCAAACTGTAAAAAGCTGTAAAAAGCCTGCGCTCACATACAGCACACACGTGTGGCGGTGTTTCTATGCTCGATAATGGCGTCATTTTCCAGAGAGAGTGCAAGCGGTGGAGGAGTCATCGGGGATAACTGGTTACGTGTTGGGCCTGGTCCAGCAGAGGAGCACAAAAGGGCAAGAAGAGAGGAGAGATGTAGAGGGCAGGGAGGAAATTCTCCCTTCCCCTTTTTTTTTACAATGGTTTGCACTGCCTTTGAAAAATACAGGGACTTTAGGTCACGGACGAAGTGGTAGCTGCACAGTGAAAAGTGGAAGGTCTGCTTGAGCGTGAATATTGTCTAAAGTCGTCCCTCAAAAACTGGTTTCCAGATACGCGTCACAGATGGCTAACTGCCTTGGTCGTGGTAGCCACACAGTGAAAAGCGGAAGGGCGGACCGAGCATGAACAGAGCCTAAAGTCATCGCGCAAGAACCAGTTCCCAGATACACCTATAGACGGCTAGCTGCCTCGGTCATGGATGAAGCAATAGCTGCACAGTGAAAAGGGAAGGGGCAGCTCAAGCGTGAATAGGGCTTAAAGTCGTCCCGCAAGAGCCGGTTCCCAGACACACCCATAGACGGCTAACTGCCTTGGTTGTGGACGAAGGGGTAGCGCACAGTAAAACAGGGAAGGGCAGCTCAAGCGTGAATAAGGCCTAAAGTCGTCCCGCAAGAACCGCTTTTCAGATACACCCATAGATGGCTAACTGTGGCTCGAGCATGAATAGGGTCCATAATCACTGTAGCAGGGGCAGGTGTGGCAGGGGCTGCCGCACATTCTTTCCCTTGCATCTCTACTCTACAAATAACGTAATCACAGTACCCTAAACAAAATCGCAATGTATCACAGACTGAAGGAAGAGAATTATTTTTTTTCTTTTTCGAGGGCTTGTTTCTTTCTAAACAAGGTCTCCGTCGCCGGGAATTGTGCTTCGCACCGGCACTCAGCGCAGTGCATGGCCAAGTGTGTTTGTTTGACACAACCTTAATGAAGCCAAGGAAGGTATAGGGAACGTTAATTGTAGAGTTTTATGCGTATTGTAATAATTGTGATACAGATGTGAAGAAAGTAAAGTGGACAAAAAGGCAACTTGCCGCTGGCAGGGATCGAGCCTGCGACCTCGCAGGTTTGGTCCCACAATCACACGGGAAACACAGGAAAACTGCAGCTCTGCTGTTTCTGCAGATTTCACACTGGGTGGAACTGGGGTAATTTTTTAGTGAGCCTTTTTTTCCTGTGATCATTTATAAAGACAAATGAATAGGCTGTTATTCCACACTCGGCAAAGCGTAACTCAGCTAACTGCTTATGTTTGCTAAGCAGTTAGCTTTGTTGAGTATGGGCACGTGTAGCTTTAGAAGGTGTATTCTAAAAAATTTTCACGTTTACTTTATGCTCAGCATGCCTAGTAAATTGTTGTGCGTTTGTGCAGTGGAGCAGCATCTACCGGTAGCAGACTTTCCACAAGGACGTTCATGGTCTGAGACAGGTTCAGCTTCGCCTGGCTCTGAAACCTACTCGCAAAATCTTGAGGTGGGTGGTTGTTGTTGTTTTCTTTGTGTTGATGTTATGTTTAAGTTGTTTGATTTTATTTTCAGCATTATACTAAGTCTTCAAAGTCGTGACATTTGAATTTTGAATGGGCACAGACTGAGTAACTCTTTTCCAGTTTACCTGCGTGCTCTCTTTCAGTTTATACTTTACCTGAAAGTAGTTCATAGTGAAAAAACTTTTGAAGTGAAATGTTAGTGCATGCTTAAGGATCATGGGAGGTATTAGGGTCTTTCGTCCAGTGAATTCCTGCAGGAGTTATGCAGCTTTGCACAAATTATCCAACACCTACATAAACAAAATATTAAACAATTTTCAGAAATGTCAGCAGCACTAAATACATGGTTTGACCATCCTTCTGCAATGCGTGAATTTGGTTGTTCTTGAAATTTGACTAACATCTGTGCATTGCAGCATGCTCTAAAAATGGAGCGCAAGGAGGTCCCTGCTCTCCATTTTTAGGGCATGCTGTCTTGTGGACACCTCCTCTCCTCTCCTGGCTAGCACAAAAGGTCTCGGAGTAACCTGTGGCTGTATCTCACACTATTGGGATTATGTATTAAGCGTTGTAGGCATTACCGAAAGAAAAGTAACTGAATACGTTACTCGTCACGCTAACAAAAAGTAACGCGTTACCGCCCTACATTACCTTAAAAAAAAACATGTTAACGTTACCGTTACCGAAAAAGTGTTAGACTTTACTTCCATGGTCAGAAAAATTTAATCGGCGCTCCTCCGCTGCAGGGACCCAGAATAACAATTTAATAAAGCTCATATTTATTTTTCACATAAAATTTCAGGTCCGAACAGTGGTTTTAGCTGAAATACTGATTAACGAGCAGAGTGTCGGAACAAAATGTTTATCGTTTCGGTTTTAGTTTCGTTCCACCGCAGAAAATAGCGTTCAGTTTCTGTTCCGAACCACAAGGAAATATGGTCCGTAACGGTTTGTAATGGTTTTTATTTGTATACAAAAATTAGAAGTTACTAGTAATGATTAAAAACGCTGGATTTATCTTTTAAAGGGCCCCTCACCAGGTGACATAACGAATTTTAGTTAGACGCTGGAAGTTGTGCTCCCAATAAACAGCATTATGCCACAATAATTTTTCTAATCGGTCCATTAGAAGCTGAGGAAACCAATGTTTTGAGGCGGCGCGAAACCATGATGCAAGGAGGCTAGATTGAAGCCCTTGCCGCTCGCCCCATGTAGCCTTCGCAAGCCAAATCCCTTCCCCACCGGCAGGCGAGCGGGAGGATCACGTGACGCATACGCATGAACACATCATGTGCACACAATGTCACGAGCGCATGACGTGCCCGAACCGCCCGGAGACGCAAGCGGTGTTGTGGCGGTGTTCTTTGCGCTTCATCTCTGCAAGTTATGCCGATTGTGCCCTCGCCGATCACTTGGCTTTCAACCTATTACTGAGCATGAAAGCTGCGACATTTGTATGTACACGAGACCAGCAGTATGCCGCCTGAACATCTAGTTAGATGCGGAGGATAAATGAAAAAATTAGTTTCGTTGTAAGGGTTGGCGTCTGCATGATGCACAAAGCGCGAGAACACGAATGCATGCAAAACGGAGGCAGATTAGTCTTGCATCTCGCTGCGATTCGCAGTAAAAATTAAAAATAGAAATGCAC
>NC_051180.1:1147871-1169250 GCF_013339695.2 Rhipicephalus sanguineus
GTCCCTGCAGCGGAGGAGCGCCGATTAAATTTTTCTGACCATGGAAGTAAAGTCTAACAGTTTTTCGGTAACGGTAACGTTAACATGTTGTTTTTTAAAGGTAACGTAGGGCGGTAACGCGTTACTTTTTGTTAGCGTAACGAGTAACGTATTCAGTTACTTTTCTTTCGGTTATGCCTACAACGCTTAATACATAATCCCAATAGTGTGAGATGCAGCCACAGGTTACTCCGAGACCTTTTGTGCTAGCCAGGAGAGGAGAGGAGGTGTCCACAAGACAGCATGCCCTAAAAATGGAGAGCAGGGACCTACTTGTGCTCCATTTTTAGAGCATGCTGCAATGCACAGATGTTAGTCAAATTTCAAGAACAACCAAATTCACGCATTGCAGAAGGCTGGTCAAACCACGTATTTAGTGCTGCTGACATTTCTGAAAATTGTTTAATATTTTGTTTATGTAGGTGTTGGATAATTCGTGCAAAGCTGCATAACTCCTGCAGGAATTCACTGGACCAATGACCCTAATACCTCCCATGATCCTTAAGCATGCACCAACATATCACTTCAAAAGTTTTTTCACTATGAACTACTTTCAGGTAAAGTATAAAACTGAAAGAGAGCACGCAGGTAAACTGGAAAAGAGTTACTCAGTCTGTGCCCATTCAAAATTCAAATGTCACAACTTTGAAGACTTAGTATAATGCTGAAAATAAAATCAAACAACTTAAACATAACATCAACACAAAGAAAACAACAACAACCACCCACCTCAAGATTTTGCGAGTAGGTTTCAGAGCCAGGCGAAGCTGAACCTGTCTCAGACCATGAACGTCCTTGTGGAAAGTCTGCTACCGGTAGATGCTGCTCCACTGCACAAACGCACAACAATTTACTAGGCATGCTGAGCATAAAGTAAACGTCAAAATTTTTTAGAATACACCTTCTAAAGCTACACGTGCCCATACTCAACAAAGCTAACTGCTTAGCAAACATAAGCAGTTAGCTGAGTTACGCTTTGCCGAGTGTGGAATAACAGCCTATTCATTTGTCTTTATAAATGATCACAGGAAAAAAAGGCTCACTAAAAAATTATCCCAGTTCCACCCAGTGTGAAATCTGCAGAAACAGCAGAGCTGCAGTTTTCCTGTGTTTCCCGTGTGATTGTGGGACCAAACCTGCGAGGTCGCAGGTTCGATCCCTGCCAGCGGCAAGTTACCTTTTTGTCCACTTTACATTCTTCACATCTGTATCACAATTATTACAATACGCTTAAAACTCTACAATTAACGTTCCCTATACCTTCCTTGGCTTCATTAAGGTTGTGTCAAACAAACACACTTGGCCATGCACTGCGCTGAGTGCCGGTGCGAAGCACAATTCCCGGCGACGGAGACCTTGTTTAGAAAGAAACAAGCCCTCGAAAAAGAAAAAAAATAATTCTCTTCCTTCAGTCTGTGATACATTGTGATTTTGTTTAGGGTACTGTGATTACGTTATTTGTAGAGTAGAGATGCAAGGGAAAGAACGTGCGGCAGCCCCTGCCACACCTGCCCCTGCTACAGTGATTATGGGCCCTATCCATGCTCGAGCCACAGTTAGCCGTCTATGGGTGTATCTGAAAAGCGGTTCTTGCGGGACGACTTTAGGCCTTATTCACGCTTGAGCTGCCCTTCCCTGCTTTACTGTGCGCTACCCCTTCGTCCACAACCAAGGCAGTTAGCCGTCTATGGGTGTGTCTGGGAACCGGCTCTTGCGGGACGACTTTAAGCCCTATTCACGCTTGAGCTGCCCCTTCCCTTTTCACTGCGCAGCTACTGCTTCGTCCCCGACCGAGGCAGTTAGCTCTCAATGGGTGTATCTGGGAACCAGTTCTTGTGCAACGACTTTAGGCCCCATTCACGCTTGAGTTGCCCCTCCCCTTTTCACTGCGCAGCTACTGCTTCATCCATGACCGAGGCAGCTAGCCGTCTATGGGTGTATCTGGGAACTGGTTCTTGTGCGATGACTTTAGGCTCTGTTCATGCTCGGTCCGCCCTTCCCCTTTTCACTGTGTGGCACCACGACCGAGGCAGTTAGTCGTCTGTGACGCGTATCTGGAAACCAGTTTTTGAGGGACGACTTTAGACAATATTCACGCTCAAGCAGACCTTCCACTTTTCACTGTGCAGCTACCACTTCGTCCGTGACCTAAAGTCCCTGTATTTTTCAAAGGCAGTGCAAACCATTGTAAAAAAAACATGGCTGATCCCTCTGTCATAGGAATCGGTATAACACGAAAGTGACACGTGTCTTCACCGAAGTACTGCTTACTGTGTAGTGATATATGAGAGCTTGTACAATGTCTATTCGTGTTTGGCAGCTATAGCACCGTTTGACGTGGATGCACGCATGTTGACAGCATGTCTATATCGCGACGACTAACGCCCATGATCATGTATAAACCGTTGCGCATGGTAGCTGAAGGTGTGAACATATATTTGGACACAGCGAATCGTGAATCCCGCGTAAGGATGATATCAACAAGCTCATAATCAACATTGGTACCCGGTATTCACTTCTTCAAAGCGTCGTCAATTAAGGAGAGAAACGGCACGGTGTGCGCTTTCTAGTAAAGGGTAGCCGACGCCTGTGCTCATGCATACATAACACACACTGCGCTTCAGCAACACGGGAGGTAGAGGTTCGTAGCCTGAGCCGCAAACGCGTGCGTCCCGCTGGCCTCTGTCTCGCAGGCGCTGATCTCGCTCCACCAAGGCACGACATTCGCCCGTCGAACTCGCGTCCTATCTGCAACGCATATTGCAGCAGTTTTGTTAGTCGGTGCTCTCGCAATTGAAGCAGTCGGCGGCGGAGAAATCCCGTTGGTGGACGTGGGAGCTGCACTACTCCGATGAGCCGACGCACGCTAACACGAAGCCAAAGGCAAAGAACATAACTGCGTCAAGGGTGCCTCGGCGACGCCAGCGCGGCCAGTCTACCGCTCTGGTATCGAGACGCTTTAACCATGACCTCCGATACCGCGTGCAATCTCGGAGTAAGCGCTAGTAAGTGTCGAGCGTGAAGCATTACTTCTTTTCATATCTCACAGACGGCGGCACCGCCCCGCTCCGCCCGCCGCGAAAGAGAGTGTGTGAAAGATGTAAGGCGCGTTCGCGCCGTGTCAAGTGTCTCCCGAGTTAGCTTAGTCGGTAGTGCGTCGGGCGCTTGCCGTCGCGGCCGCAACGTCGTGGGTTCGATTCCCAGCAGGGTATCTCTTTCTTGGTTTTTTTCTTTCTCACCCGTTGGCGTCCATTTTATCAACGTCATATCCGTGACGGATGTACTTGGTGGACCCCGGCATAAAACACTTTCGTGTTAAAAAAGGGGGGAAAGGGAGAATTTCCTCCCCACCCTCTACATCTCTCCTCTCTTCTTCGCCCTTTTGTGCTCCTCTATTGGACCAGGCCCAACACGTGACCAGTTATCCCCCGATGACTCCTCCACCGCTTGCACTCTCGCCGGAAAATGACGCCATTATCGAGCATAGAAACACCGCCACACGTGTGTGCTGTATGTGAGCGCAGGCTTTTTATAGCTTTTTACAGTTTGCAAGACGCCATCAGCTGCAGCCAGATGCCAACTTATTGCGCTGTTGGCTGCTCGAACAGCACTGCCAAGGGTGACAGGCTTTTTTCTGTTCCTCGTGGAAAGGACAACCTCAAACAGCGAGCGATATGGCTCCATCGTATCGGGAGAAAGAACTTCCGATTGTCACAAAGGGAGGCTTTATGAGCTAAGTCGATCACTACTAAACTCTTTCGTGTATATTTGCCATTCAAAATCTTTTAGATGAAGCAAGGGCTCGATACTGATGCCTAAGTTAGACAAAAAAAGCGGCGTGAAGTCATCGGCCATGCTTTCTCACATACAGTAATTGCAATGAAATCCTTAGTGTTCGCATTTTACTAATCGTTTGGCAAAAATTTACTCAGTTTCAGAAAAATATTTTTGCAGGAGCTCTGCTTTCTCGCACGGCCCGTAGATTGTACGAAATTAATTTTCCACAAGTTGTTAAAAGCTTACTCTGAGAAAGTCTGAGCTGTATTTTTTTTAGTGTTCATTTTGCCAAAGTGCATAAATAAAGGGTGGTGATGAGATGTGTACGATAAAGAAAGAGACATAGTAAGTAGCATTGATTGATGAGCGTAAGTTACTTAGCAATATGCTGCAAAGCTGTCAGTATGCAAACTATAATTCTAAATGCGTGTTTGTTCTATAACCTTCCAATTATTTTTTTCTCTTGAACTATATGTTTATTCGAAGCGAGTGTAAGAATTTTTACTCTGTGTTTTGTCGGTTTTTATATTTTTTAAATTTATACACATTTCTCAGTGTTTTTGTTACTCTTTTTCTGTGTTCAAATATTATTATAAGACAGTTGCTGTATGTTTCTCTTTGATGCACTTTATTATTTTGTTGTAGTTTTGACCAAGCTTTTTAAGTACACATTTGACTTGTAAATAAATAGGAACTTATCCAGTGCAAGGACACCATCCTGTTTTCATCGCTAGAGACCGGAACTTCAGGCAAAATGCCTATTCTTTCCTGGAGTCCGTTTCGAGCCTATTTAACATATAAGCACGAACTAAGGGAAAGGAAATGTTTTAATCAAACATTTATTGTGCCTATAAGTGCCTATTTCGAGGTTCGTGCCTATACCAGCTTTTCAGCGCCTAAAAATGCCTTTTTTCGTTCGTCGAGTACGCATTTTGCTTAAATGAGCTGTTCATATGGAGGAAAAGAAGAAGCACTTAGTGTGGCGATATTAACTACAACACGCGCATAGAGCGCTAGTTATGTTTTTTTTTCGTTCACGTTTTTAGCTCCTGTTAAGGCGCGTATATAGTGCGACGTAAAGTAGACACTCACATGCGCTGTGTCACGTCGGCGAAAACACACCATATAGTTCGACGCATTGCCACAGCCAACGTATAACTGGACTCAGCCGATGCGCTCCGACGCATGTGACGCTTGCCAATGCGGCGATAACGTCGGACTATAGACGCGCCTTTGCTTGAGTGAGGCTAGAGTGTATTTCAGTGAGGCTAGTCTATAGTGCTAGTGGGCCCCCCTAAAAGATCTCCGTCGCTTGATTCGAGAGTAGTGCTGCTCAGCGGTTGCGTGAGGGGAGGAGGGGTGGCTAGAGTGTACTCTAGGGAGTCAAAGCTAAGCTGGGCTAGTGCTGCAGCCTACAGCCTACACGTCAGTTTTGTTGGCATATATATTCTTCATAGCGGCAGCTGTTGGAAGTCTGCCACGCAATGCCGAAAAAAAAAAAAAGACTCCGAAAAGTGCCCTTGTCAGGCATTTGACCAGTGGATCGCAGTGCCACGCCGTCGATGGTGAAACGGTATTTTGCCATCCATGTGGAAAGCAGGTGAGAAGACAGTGGAAAGGTGAACTATATTTTGCGCTTGACGTACACTCTGGAACACGCATGGGCATAAAGCTTCCAAAATTGCTTACGCAACTGCCAATTTGAATAACCCCTGAACCTGAGCAAATGACATGCATTTTGTGGTCATTTCACGGGCACTCAGATTCATTGTTTTGTCATCTGTGAACTCGCATGCATCAGGAAATGTGCGGCGCATTCTAGGTCGAATATAGGCACAAGCATTTCGATGGTAAAATGCACCTTTGGGCTCGTTCTATCTAACTTCGCCATTTCTTCAGCGTCTGTCAACAGCCGCAAGGAAAAAAAGTACAAGCGTAAGTGCATTAAACAAGTTCCACGTATTCAACGCACCTTGCAGCAGGTACCGTGTGAAAAAAAGTGTCACCTGGAGCAGCACGAGAAAACAACGTTGCATCAAGCAAACGCTCTGCGCAACCAACCTTCGACGTCGAGGCAGTCGTTTTTGTCGGAAACTTTTGCTGAAGGAAAGACTTATGTGAAGCATTGGTCGCTGCCAACATCCCTTTGGTGAAGATCGAAAACATGACATTCAAGATTTTTTTGCAGAAGCACTCCAGACAGCATATACCATCAGAGTCCACTGTTTGCAAGCAGTGCCTGCGGCCAATGTACGAGGACACATTAGCAAAAATCAGACGATCGAGAACTGGGTGAATCGTACATATGGATTTCAGTGGACGAGACCACAGATACGATGATTACTTGGACATTTTGTAGCTGGAAAGCTGGATGCAAAAGAGAAAACAGCACCTTTCTTGGTATGCTCGAAACAACTAGAAAAAACGAGCAGTGATATCAACGCCTACTTTGTGAACTCGTCCTTGAGGGTACTGTACCCCTCCGGATCCCATGAGGACCGAGTACTGCGGCTGTACACAGATGCAGCAGCTGATATGCACAAGGCTGCTGCACTTCTCAAGGTCTTTTATCCAGAATTATTGCATGTCACTTGTCTTGCCCATGGGATTCATCTGGTCTGTGAAGAGCTCAGAAAGTCGTTAAGTTCTGTTAATGAACTAATAGCTGCAGGAAAGGCAGTGTTCCTTGAGGCGCCTTCGTGCGTTTGTGCCTTTAAAAAAAAGCTGCCGGATGTGCCTCTTCCACCAGAGCCCGTTGTTACCCGCTGGGGAACTTGGCTGAAGGCAGTGGACTATTACAACAAACACTTCGCTAGTGTTAAGGGTGTTATTAGCAGCCTTGCAGCGGACGACAGCATCGCCGTGAGAAGAGCTCAGACTGTTCTACACCACGATACAGTTGAATCTGACTCGGAATATTTGTGTGCTCATTTTACATTCCTTGTAGAAAGCGCACAGAAACTTGTAAGTTCGGGCACCATTCTGACTCGGAGTGTTGAGCTAATTTTGGATGTGCAGGAAATGTTCGCCACCGTCCCCAATGGAACTGTCGCTGATAGGGTCACCTCGAAGCTTAAATCTGTCTTGGACAGGAATCCCGCATTTTATGTGCTAACACGAGTGTCTAATGCTCTGAGCGGTGCAGATTCGAAGATTCCAGATGCAATTAGAACATCGAAAGTGCCAGACTACAAGTACACTCTGCTAACTTCAGTGTACGTCGAGCGTTCCTTTTCTGCATACAAACAAATACTGACTGAAAGAAGGCACAACTTCATGCCCGAAAACGTCGAGGTGGTGCTGGTTTGCCACTGCTTTCATAGCCTTTCTCAAAGTGTTCAATCACCTTAGCTTTCACCGAAATCTCTTCAAATGGCTAATCTTTTCCTAATTATTTTCATGAAAAATATAAAATTAACTTTCCAAGAGCACAGGATTTGCCTGCTGTGTTTGTTAGAATTGAATATTTGTCCTGAAGCACGCTGCTGAAGTAATTATGAATGATGCCTATATATGCCTACACAATAGTTTTTAAGGCCTATTTATGCCTAAAGGACAGTTTTTAGGACCTACTATAGGCGTCTAAAACTTTGTTTTTTCGTGCCTGAACTTCCGGTCTCTATTCATCGCCATTCGCATTCTTGCTTACGCAAGAAGCAAGATGTTTTGCAGCGCACTTCAGCTGTATTACGTTAGACAAATTGCAGGCAGTGCAATGCAGGATGTCTATATTTTTCAGAAACACCTCACGAACCATCAGCAGAGAGCAAACAACTGGCTTAAAGAAAGTCTGGTAGCAGGAGTACTGCAATGAGGAATGGCATTACAAACGTGCAATAATTTTGTTTCGTTTTAGCCTATCTTATGTATATAGTTAAAGATGTGCAAGGATGTAATGTGCAATGACTGCTTTGTTTTAATGTGTGTTTTATATGCATCAGCAATTCAGAAGTGTTTCTACCTCTTTTACATAATTATGATGCAACATGCAATGACTCTTCTGTTTCGGTGCTTTTTCTTATTATGTATGTAGATGTGATTATGAAGGAGTGCCTTTACTTTTATATAAACACTTACAAATGTGCGATGATTGCTTTGTTTCAATGTTTTATCTTATAAGGAAATTTGTCAACGAGAAAGAGCGCTTTTGATTTGCTACAATAATTGTGTTTTCTTTGTTTCAAATAGTTATAAATGTGTGATCAACGGAAATTAAAATCAGTTATTTGCATTTGGAGGCTTCATTACTGAGGAAGGGACTGGCCCGCTATTCTCACCCAGTTAGTGATGAACGCGGGAAGGTGTGTTTGCGAGCTTACAGTTAGCCAACTAACGAAGGAAAATGCCCATGCACTCCTGTGAATAAAAGAGCGTATTTTAACAAGTGGAATACCAGCACGACTTCTCATAAACTGAGCACACTGGAAGAGTCTCCAAGTAAAGAGCTAGGTACACGAGGTACGCACAATGGAACCAAAAAGATATTTACCT
This sequence comes from Rhipicephalus sanguineus, assembly GCF_013339695.2. NCBI lineage: Eukaryota > Metazoa > Arthropoda > Arachnida > Ixodida > Ixodidae > Rhipicephalus > Rhipicephalus sanguineus. The sequence continues at coordinate 1,156,179 of NC_051180.1, forward strand.
GAGGGGGCAACAGAAGCACGTGAACGCAGTTCGAAATTAAAAGAATGCATGCTGGGGATATTTAGCAAATAAGTGCTTCCGCCGTGTTGTGTGTTCATAATTCGATGTAGCGTCTGACTTTCTAAATGCGTCTTGTAAACAAACACCACGGTATCCGAAACGAAAAACGGCAGCTGTAAAGACTTCCTAGGATAACGTCTAACATGTTCTGCCTCTTGTCCTTCTGGTGCGAACGACGCATCTCACACTTGTGAACTCAAATACAATGCGTGAATGCTAGGTTTTTCACGTTGTCAAAACAGGTCCCAGGTTTCGCGCGTTAAGGTGCCGCCATGGGATTTCTTATATATGCCAGCACCAGTGTGCAATTTTTTTTTGCTTATAAAACATGAGATGATAGCTAAGGTACCGACCAACCACAAACTATTTTTACTACACATCTTACATACGAACAGCTGTGTGAATCTGCGCCCAAAACTGTTACGTTTCCAAGCAAGTACAAGCACGTGCTTCGATGCACCGCATGCGGGCCGCGCGCACCTTGCGAGTCTCGCCCGATATTGAAGGTCAAGACTGACGTGCGAGGAGGAAACAGCATTGAGAGGAGGAGTTTGTGCTACCTTTGAAAAATAGAGGGACCTTACCATGACTATGGCAGTTACGTCATCTATGGGTGTATCTGGGAAACTGAGTGTGACATGTGACACGGACACTCATCTGTCGTCAGGCTCAGCCCTGGAACAGCTCTGCCGTTAAAACTGACTTATTACTAGCAAAAATAATGTTATGAAACTTATACATACAGCAAGCATACGAGAAGCTTGGTGCATGAGACAGCTTACTACTGTTCATCCTTCCAAACAATTACACAGTTGAGCGTCTGTCCTGTCAAGTTCTTCGCTTCTGTTCCTGCTGTTTTCCGCTCATACAATCTACAATTTCACACATATTTTCAGCTTTGCTTAAGTGAAAAAAAGTTAAGTGTGAAGGGCTAGCCAGCAGTGAGAATGCACCAACCTTGTCTCTTTTCGTAAGCAGATGTGTCGCACCTGGGCTCAATCGCCAGTGCATGCAGGCTTGTCTCGTCAGTGTCACCATTAAGCGAGGCACGTCTTGCACCTTTCAGTGCCTGCGAATAGCTGCATTCCCCTCCTGACCAACTCATTGTAGCAGAGCAAGCGTCCGGATGCAGCTCGCAACCCTTTGCCTAGAGTCTCGTACTTGTCTGATCTGTGGATATATTGCCAAACCACAAGAGCTTCAGGCTCAAACAGCAGGTGCAGTAACAGGTGGCATGAATTCCAACAATTGCAGAGCCCCACAACGTTCACAAATTCTTGTCAAACAAGTAATAACACAAAGAGTATGTTAAAGAAAAAGTGAGGAAGTGTGACCTATTCAGTGTTGTTTACAATCTCTAGCAGAAACAAGTTCATATGACGTCAAGGGCATAAAATCGAAGCGCATATCTACTGCATCAGTCACAACACAACTTCTAGGCAACGTCGTCCACGATAAGGGTAAAAATATGAAAAGTTTAAGGGTGATTACGAAGGTTTTACCAATTAAACTTGCATACTAGTTATACCCGTCACGTATTTGTCAGACACAATAATCTGACTTGCGCGACGCACGAAAAAGTCTACGCTGCCAACCGCACCTATTAATTTTATGGTGGCTCAGTATCGAGGACGAAGATACATTTTATGTCATTTTTATTGCTTCACATATGCAGCGTTCAGCTAAGATGCTGATTTGGCCTTTGGAAGCATGCACGCACATGACGCACTACATAGTAAATGCGTCGCGGTGTATTCAGCGAGAAGTATACTACGCAGTATGTAAAAAGCACCATTTTGCACTTGCTGAACGCTAATACTCGTACATGCGAAACGCATTTTAGCCATCTTGCGACACCAGCTAAGTAATGTTTAAGTGAACAGCGTCATCTGTTGCGTGCTGGTCCTCTTCAGAGCAAGCAAAGAACATGAAGCACGCCTACCATTTTAACTTAAATATCCGCCGCCGTCGGTGGTTGCGTGTTCATTTTTTTTTTTTCACCGAAACAACATATCAGCAAAGACTTGGTGAAACCGTAGCGACCAACTTTTGCTGGTGCACATTTTAATAGCGACAAGAGCATAAGCGACAAGTCGACACACCAGGCTGCTTTCACGTCGCCTTCGCCAACGAACTGAGCACTATATTTTAAAACTGGAATTTTTTTAACTTACCAGCGTACTGCTGCGCCGATGTAGTATTGCTATGGTTTACTACTATGGTGGTGCAGCGTCTTAGACGAAGGAAACGAAATTTTGCATAGCCAGACCACACCTGTCAGAACGTTGCCTATTCTTGCGAATACCTCATGACACCTGTCACTTCAAAGACAGCGTCTAGTAGCTAACCTAGCGTTACAGTAGTTACAGAATATACCAATGTATTGACAGCGGAGTAATTCAGACGCAGCTTTCCCAGCTACAACGATCACAACGCCACAACGACCACAACTGGACAACTGTCGCGCGTTTTGGTATTGCGTTTTTTGTTTATACCAGGGTGGCTAGCCTGTAGGTGTACTCCGGGCTTGCTGGGCTTGGCCACAGAATGACAGAATGGCTTGGCCAGTGCCATCATGGCCCAACACGCGACGTTTGCCTGTACTAGAGTGCTGTACCTGCAACTGTATTGTCTTATAAAAGTTTTCAGTCCAAAGCTCGTTGTGGTATTTTTGCCACAGGCGTGGTCATGCACGGCCAGACCAGCGCGCCTAAGGAACGCGCGCTTCGCCCTTCAGCCGGTTGTGGCCAACGTTTTTAGAACCACCTGGTTCTAGACAAGGAGGTTAAAAAAAATTGCTGGAGTGGCGATTATTGCGCAAGAGTGAAGCCGTGCCCACCAAAAGATGGCGGCTGCGCCCGCCATGTTAGTAGGGGCAAGATGAACAATCGGCATTTGGCGAAGGAAAGCGAGCGTTTTCCTCGCACGTCAGACGAGTTTAATATGGCAACTTTTACGGGTCAGATACTGCTCCAAATGTGTCTTTGTGTTACTAGTTTCCATAAGTAAGCCTCAAAGACATGGCAAATTTTATTGACGATCAATCGCCAATACTCCTCTGGGCGGGTTACTTTTGTCGGCAACAACGATCTTTTGTTTTATAATTAACGTAGTATTTACACCAACAGATCAAAGCCATTTGATCTCCAAGTAGGCACCACCAGAAAAGAGCATGTTTCCGAGATCTTTGGTGGGCAAAAGCTGGCTTCACTTTCGCTGGCAAGGCGTTGCGAGAGCTTCCACTCCAGAATCTTTTTTAAAACCTCCTTGGTTCTAGAAACGTTGGTTGTGCTCATGACCATCGAGGAAGGAAAAAAATCAAGAGCGCCACGCGCAACAAAAATGTATCTGCCCAAGTGGCTCTACACTTGACACTCGCGTCCGAGCCACCAGAGTTGGCATGCTTCAGTGGAAGCATAGAGTTTCCTACAATACTTACTAGAGGGAACTCTGGCGCTAGTGTCTATGGGAGCTGCAACGCATGACGCTTCAGCTAGCATGGGAATGATGGGTAGTACACAAATTTGCCTAAACTTCGTACTTTCGGCTCCGTTTGGCTCCTCGTTGGCTGCATCCGCTTTGTCGAAAAACGAACTTCAGCAAAAGTCAGCAGTTTCACTTCGCTACTTTAACTTCTTTAGACTCAGCAATTCAAATCTGGTCACGAAGTTCACAGCGATCCATTCTTTTATCCGAAAGAAATCCAAAACATAGCAATAAACAAAGCTACAAGTACGTTTGAAGCCGTAAGCACGAAGACTAGGCAAATTTGTGTACTACCCATCATTCCCATGGTAGCTGAACGATCGCAGCGCCAGAGTCCCCTCTAGTTAATTTTAGGAAACTCTATGAGTGGAAGCACTCCGGCTTGAAAAAGCGTTCGCTCGCCAATGCAGACTGCGTGACGTAATGCTCCCTCCAAACTTTTTTTCCCTCCATGCCCATATTGGTGTTTGATCGGATGTGACTTCATAATCAAGTTGACCAAGTGAACAAATGGTTTCAAACATCGGTTTACAAATTTCTCAACTCCCGGCAGAACCTGCAGACTGAATTCAGTGGTCATGAATAAGGTGGCTATTTGGGCAAGTGGTCATTTCAGCAACATGCAAATCTTTTGTTTGGAGCAGGCAACGCCGATGGCTTGTGAAGAAACTGTTTTGTAGCTATATTGATTAAACATCGCCATAGGCGTGCGCAGAGGGGGGGCAGAGGGGCGGCCGCCCCCCCTTGTCACGTAAGAAGAGGGGGGCGCAAAGTCTGCCCCATACATTGACTTAATAGGGAGGGGGGGCGCTGCGATGAAGCTTCGCCCCCCCTAAAGGGGAACCCTGCGCACGCCTATGAACATCGCTGCTTACATACATCACATGCAAGTTTACAAAATCCACTCAAGACGATAATGAGACCTTGCCAAGCTCACTTGCACTTCGAAATGCTGGCAGTCAAACACGCAACGACTCACTTCTACTTACACTCTATTAAAACGAGATCCAGAAAATACCCCCTTATACCTTACCCTGTGAATCAACACTATGGAGCAAGATCAAGTTTGACTCCTGTCAGCATGACAGTACACTTGTTTGATTTGCTTTATATGTTCAATAAAGATTCAAAGAGCTCACAATGGTGTGATCTAGAGCCTGATAATTGGCACATAAAAGTACCGAAACTAATTTATTCCAGCTGAATTGATGCTCTTTGAAACATACTAACACTGGACTAAACAGGGCTGAGTAGTTAACACTCAGGTTTACCGATTCAGAATTACTTGGACACGGCAACTGATGCAGTCACTATTGGCACGGCCGCTACATAAAAAAAAAAAACAGGTTGGTTATGAGGCCCTGCAGCGGCAGTATATTCTAAATGCTGGGAAGCCGGAGCACTATCGCGTTCCGTTGGCGTTCTTTGGGCATGCTACCGACCTCGCGTAGTGGAACGCGGAGGAACGCTACGCGCGTCTTGTCTTCCCTCTAGCCTGGCCGTTAATCCTCACAGGGCGAGTGGGGAACGCCGGATCGGCAGGCTTGCGAGAGGGGGGCAGCATAGGAGAGAGAGGGGGAGGGGACGGGCATGCGCTGGTGCTCATCGCGGCGTACTGCTCAGGAGAGAATTTCATTTCGGCATGTCTAGCCCGCGGTTCAGAGGAAGAGCGGAAAGGGGGATGGGAGAGGGAATTGGAGAGGGTGAGTGGAGAGGGTATGCGCATGCGCAGTAATGGTGGTCACGCCGCACACCACCACCACCACCACCACCGGATTAACTCCGCAATAAGATACTTCGCATCTAAAAGCGAGAAACAGGCAACACGTCAATCTGGTTTTTCAATACTACTACAGGTGTCACAGCATCTTTACGTGGGTGTAAGCACCAGTGACAGATGCCATATAACGCACATTTTTTTTAATACTTTGCCTTATATGTCCAGCACAAGAAGCAAGACTGCTTTTACCGCACTAACAGCGGCTGAAACAGCCTCGAATGGTGCTTCTGGAATAGCATGTCCGATAGTAAAGCTGCAATACCTTGCCAGTGGCACCGAAAGCCAAAAGGTTTCAGCGAGCAAAGTCAACTTTCTCGTTTTAATATCAGAAGCCAAGACTGTAAAATCCACATGTGAACAGAGCATTTAAATCTTTCTTAGTTAACAATATATTCCCTAAAGGCAAACGCCCACATGCTCATGCGTAAAATTCTACCAGCACATCTTTTTGTTGACCGAAGTCTACCCTTGCATGCTGCTGCAGCAACTGTCACATCCCTGGTTTCTTTTGTAACTTATACATCTATTTACTCGCGTATTGTTTATGCACCACCGTCTGCTCTTACGAGTTGAGGTGTGCAACCGTTCAAAACTACTATATGTAAAAGACTATCATTGAATCCGTTTTTCAAATCAGTCTTAATTCGTTTTTATTTTTTCAAGTAACTATTGTACATATTTCAAATAAGAGCTGTGCATCATGATTAGACAGTAATATTTATTATCCAATCATTCTGCTTCATCAACAAAAAGATGTGCCGGTAGAAATTTTTGAGGAAAAGTAAACAATATTTAATGCCTGCTGGCATATAAAGTCATTACCCATGAGAAAACACAGTTGTGCAGCTTACATCACTCTGGGAAAGGAACTTTCAACAAATGTCTTGCACGTTTTTCCAAGTCCTGTGTTCACAAATGTGTATGCTTCATTAGTGCTTTTAAAAAACGCCAGGCCTGCGCTGAAACCGCAGCACAGTCACAGCGAAAGCTGGAAGAGCGGCGTTTCTAGAGCCCGTTGTAAGCTCTCTTAGGGGCTACAATACAAGTACACTAGAAAGGTACACACTACGCCATAAATCACAATTTTTGTGAAGTTGGGAAGCACCTACTAAACCATTATTCGTCATTCTGCGGAGAAGCGAGGCACCAGCTACACGTCTGTAAGGCATTATGTGCACTTCGTTGACGCGACGACTGATGACGATGAAGAATTACGGCTCAGCCCTTTGTAATTTGTTGGAAGCTTTAAACGGCCCACCAGTTATGTAATTTGCATTGGGTGACGCCCGGTCGCTATTTCCCTCTCCCGTCATGCTGTATAACATACGTTGACATGGGAGAGAGACGGCGGGGGGGGGGGGGGGGGGAAGAACTTTACTGAGACCCCAAGGAAATGGATCATGCGCTTATGGGCTTCCTTGGCAACCAATATAAGTGCACTTGCGAGGAACCCACTACGCTATAAATCATTGTAATTTTACCGAGACCCCGAGGAAATGGACCACGCGCTTATGGGCTTCCTTGGCAACCAATACAAGTGCACTTGCGAGGAACCCACTACGCTCTAAATCATTGTAATTTTCTAGATGTAGGGCAGCAGGCACTGTGCCAGTTTTCGTCATTCTACGGAGAGCATCAGTACCTGCTAAACGCATGTAAGGCATTATGCGCACTTTGTTGATGCTGTGCCTGATGACGGTGAAGAATTATGGCAGAGCCCTTGGTAATGCGTTGGAAGCATTCAACAACCTACTCGTTGCGCAATTCGCATTGTGCGACGCCTGGTTACAGAATTCGCGTTGTGTGACGCTTGGTGCTTATTTTACTCTTCTACCACGCTATATTGCATATGGTAATGTGGTTCCTTCCCGACATGAAGCCTGTATAGGACCTTTTTGCAAAGCAGTTTCAAGCACCGGCATGGCTCAGAGGTTGTATACTGGGCTCCCACGCAGAGGGCCCAGGTTCGAACCTCGTTCCATCCTGGAATTTTTTTCTTATTTCGTTTTTTTTCTTATTTCGAGCGATACTGGTTACGGACACCGGTGGCGGCGGACAACTATGGCGCCAAAAACTGCCAGTGAAATGATCTCATAACAGCTTGCGCTGTAAAACGTGGTAAAGTGTTTTAGTTTTGAGCTCGCAGAACTGTCAATGTGAGACAAATCTCTGTAGCAGTAGGTCAACTGCTACTAAACATGCCATTAGCAACAGTGCAATATTAAGTGTAGCCGTGGTACCTGAAGTAACCTTGAAGTACACAACAGTCAATCCTAAAATGCACAATGCACAAGACTGATATTGCCTGCCTTGTGTCTCTATTACAATTAATAATCAAATGGAAAGATTGCATGCACTCTTTCTAATTAGCATCTTTGAATGCCGATGTTTGCAGCAGGAAGAGTGGAGAGCTATTGTATGGCACTGTACTGATCAGCATCAGAATGAGGCCCCAATGCGAGCAGCAGGAGGGGAAGCTTCGGGTTACAGGAAATAAGTGAATGGATCGGGTTGTCCCTGTGCAAGAGGCAAGTGAAGTTACTACATTTAAATATATCCATGCAGCTGTGCAAGCACGATACAACAAGGCAAAATGCCGATTAGAACCTCTAAGGCTGCTCTTTGTTGGCCTTCAAAGGTTTCCTCTCCACCCCTTCCCACCCCACTTTTTCTTTGCAAGATGTGTACACAATCACAAGGATAGATTTTTATATAGCAGCTAAACAATGGTCCCACAATTTAGAGTAGAGAATTTGCACAATTACGTATCGGACGAGCATCTCTTCTGGACAAGTCTTGGAGCCCTTTTCTAGTTGCACATGGGATTTGGGCAACAGCAGAGTCACTACTTGATGTTCTGCATCTTCCGAACAGTGCGTTACAAAAAGGATTGCAAGAGCAAAGCCTTAGCACAATACCAATCGGACTCTCCTGCTCTTGCAACTTTTCATTTGGACATGCCTTTGCGAGACCTTTCAAAACTATCGCTCTTTGCTATTTCAATCAAGTAGAGGCCGAGAATACGCATGTTCTGCACCTTCTGAACAATGCAGTAACATGTCGGGAGCCTTGAAGTGTGCAATGCGCACTTCAGAGAAGTCTTTTGTTAAAGTGATCTTTATTATAAACACTTGAAATGTAACAAATGTAGAGGAGAAAGTCCACCCAGGCACTGCTTCAAAGCAGGTCAACATCTCTTTAGAATACCAATATATATGGTATTATTGCGTAGGGTCCGTGACTGGGTCTGATAAGCGAAGGTAGCATAATAGTGAGCAAATATTCAAGATTAAAACCAGAAATGGAGGTTTTCTTTGTCAAAAGTCCAGGATTCTCCTGGCATCTTTCAGAACATTTAAAGAGACACAAAAGTGAAACAACACACTGTTTAAACTCTCAAATGATACCCTCTAAAACTCACACATCACTAATTTCACCTCATAGGTTTTTCAATAGATGAGAAACTCTGAAGGTTCTTTTTCCCGCCAGATGGTGATGTCATGGATTTCAAAGAGTTTTTTTGCCTTCTGGCCAAATTGGATCAATGGTATATAAAGTCGGTGGCTCCCTCAGAAGAGGGAGTACTACGGCGACTGGTGCAGTAAATATGCATTTTCTCACTAAACGTCTACGTCTTCTCACAGCTAACATGGCGTTTTTGGTATCGTGAAAGTATGATTACTAGAAAAATGGTTTCTCTTTAGTGTCCCTTCAACACCAGCAAGTCTTCTTTCGAATACAAATGTGAACGCAAGCCACTTGAAATATTTAATACAAATTTGAACGCAAGCCACTTGAAATATTTAATACAAATTTGTCTAATGCACTTGAACTTGAGTAACATATCTCGAGCTAAGTGGCTGCTCATAAGGCAAAAACGGCAAGTTTCACGAAGACTTGACTAATGCCTCGTGTTCCTTACGTCTGTCTTCATAAAATGTGCTCCATTTTTGCCTTGCAACTTAACCATATGAACAGAAACATGGTCAAGCAAGGCCAAGCAAAAGCGGATCTTACAAAAATGTTTTATTTTTGTTTGTTTTGAAACAATATCGACCAAAACCCGCACGCTCGTCTGCGGCAAGGCCAGGCCGGGTGAAGCGTAGACATTTTTAACATACTACTACTTTGCCACGTGCACAGCACGTGGCAGAGGATCGCATGGGGTAAAAAAAAAAATGTTGCGAGACCAGTTTGTTGAGATCACAGTCACCGGCAAGGAGGCTTTGTAAACGACACCGGAAAGAAACCAGGAAGCCAAGAGGTCGTTTGGCACAGGAAAGCACAAACATGGCACACTCATTTTTCAGATGATGTGCCCACAGATCGAGACAGCAACAGCTCTCGCACGCGGCACATTTTCGAGCCCTGTACAGTTGAACAATATGGACTAGTGCTCGCTTCCATGGAAAAAAAAAAATTCACAGAAAGCTCTGTATAGAAAGCACGAATGCCTGCCTATATACAGTCTTTTTGTAAACAATGACAACTAAAGCAAGCAGAAAAACAACTGAAAGCAGAAGACTGAAAACAATGTTGGAAAGAAGAAAAAAAAAAAAAAGAAGGCTTGGCTGTGTGCAGTGTCCTTGCTGGAGCTGCAGCATTCGGAGACTTCAGCATTTCCAAAGAGGTGCTGTCTCCACGGGCCGAATCTTCTGTGCTTATCTGAAAAGAATTTTTTAAATGCTCAAACACATTTGCACAAGCTTCGTATGAGCAAATATAATATACATTTAATATTTTGACGTATAGCAGAATTTCTATACGAATTTCGCAGGGTCACAAAGAATGTTTTGTACCAGCCCAAACTCGTATCACGGAAAACGAAAAGCTTGTATGCCAAGTTAGTATGCTACAAGTATGCCTAGTATGTGACAAAAGCAAACTGTCATTTCTTTATTGTTTCTCAGGGCTGCAGCAGCAGTATAGACCGCTCTGAGTGATTGCCAGTAGTTTTTAGACGCAAGCAATCGTACTGGAACTTTTATTATAATTATACAGCGCATGCACGCATGTGTATTTAAAAGACAATGTGCCGCGTCCTGTGACTGACAGCTGGCAGCCCCTTCCCAATCTTGGTATGGTTTTTCACACGAGACCAGTGCACACAATAGACCACACACGATGGACCAAGGCCAGAAAATAGAGATGCTGTTAGTTCCGGTGCTATTGGCACCAGAACAAGTAGCTGCCTTGTCATTGAGTGGCAGTAAGCAATGTTAAAACTTTTATTTGTGGTTTCATTATGTTTGAAAGCACTGCAAACATGGCGCACTAATGCGCAGTTGCACAAGTATTCACATTTTTCTACCTCTTCTGAACACAGGCACGAATCAAAATCTAATAAATGGGGAGTTGCGAGAAACTATTTTCTCATTTGAAGTATATTGTTAATCATGAGATCTGAGTTGACATTAATCATGACAAAATAATGAAACTACAGTAATCCCTCAACTCGAAGCCGTAAAATCCAGGGAAAATTTCGAGATAAGCGGTATTTCGAGTTAAGCAAAACGCCGAAAATGTTTGCCCAGGTCACTGTAAAAGAAAAGCCAGTGCTGCCAGGAAAAGCTCCACTGCACGAGACGGCAACCGTAGTAAAGCACAAGAATTCAGAGCGAAAAAAAAAATTTATTACCGAGGACCAAAAAACTGCGTGATGCTCGCCTGTTTCGCGTTCGCGTTCGGTCCCAGAAAGGCGTTCTCCAGTTGCTCAACACATCGCATGAGCCGTTGGTCGCCACCGCTGCATTCGACCTTGTGCGGAGCAAGCGCAGCACGTTACGTGTTTCTGTCGTCGTAGGCACTTCTCGGGGCTCTTCCTCGTCTGCATGGTCTTCTGCGTCGTTCACGGCCATCTCAACGATATCGGCGTCCGACAGCATTCCGGTAACGGGGACGTCCGCCTCGTAGAGCGCATACTCCTCAAAGGCCATCTCGCCGTCTTCAGTATCGTTCACGCAGCCAGTTGCCTTGCGCACTTCATTGCACAGCTCATCACAGCCGCTGAATTCTGCGCCAATGTCTTCTTCGATCGATTCGGGGGCGCGAGAAAACCCTGCATGTGCGAAGCAGTTAGCAATCGCCAGCGGGCGTAGTTGGCGCCAGGCTTCGGCCATCAGATTGATTGCACCCAGCAGATCGATTTCATACTTTTCCCATTGTCGTATGACAGCAGAATTCGGTGCAGCAGGCTCTTCCTATAATACTTGCGGGCAATCTCAATGACTCCCTGATCCATTGGCTGGAGAACGGACGTCATGTTCGCCGGCAGGAACTCCAGCCTAACAGCCGCCAAGTTGTCGATTTTTCCGTGACCGGGGCAGTTATCCACAACAAACAACACTTTCCGACCGTCCTTTGCCATCTTCGGTCAAGTGCACGGACATGCTCTTCGAAAAGCGCCGCCGTCATCCAGGCCGTTTTATTGGCGCGGTATGTCACATCCCTCGGGAGCCGTGCATTTCGGAAACACCTGGGATTAAGCGACTTGCCAATAATGAGGAGGGGCAGCTTTTCATCGCCGGTAGCGTTGGCACCAAAAAGAATGGTTATCCTGTCTTTGCGTTGCTTAGCGCCCGAGCACGCTTCGCCTTTTGGTGTGTATGTGCGGTTAGGCAGCATTTTGTAAAAGAGAGCGGCTTCGTCGAGGTTAAAAATGTCCTTGTCCGCGTACTCCTTTTGCAGCTCGGCGAGGCGTAGGTTGCGCCATGCGTCTGCAGCCTGTTCGTCGACAATGCCGCTTTCGCCGTGGATAGGCTTCGATGACACGTATTTCGCTTCTTAAACCGCTCGAACCAGCCATTGCTGCAGCTGAAGTCCGCGTGACCCATCTGCAGTGCCAAAGCGTCTGCTTTTTCCATCATCATTTGGGTTGTCACGGGAAGATTGGCTGCTCGAACGTTTTGGAGCCACAACAGAAGTGCTGATTCGACGTCCGGGAATTTGGACGCTCGAACGCGCTTCCGTTTGCTTGAGAAGCTTTGCTCGAAGCCTTCCAAAACCTTTTGTTTGTTCTTGAGCACTGTCGAGAGGGTTGACAAAGGGATGCCGAATTCCTTGGCGATGCACGACTTGCTTCGACCTGCCTTTTCTACTTCCTTGATTAGCTCGACTTTTCTCTCCAACGTCAGAGATTTGCACTGCTTTGGGCGGGACATCGTGGTCGATATTCGGAAGCGTCCGTTGCACACACCACTCACTACTCAGCAAAACTGAACTCAAGATGCGCACATGGTTCACATGATCACATGAACACATGATCACATGTGCGCGCAGGTGCGCACATGTGATCACTCCCACGGTTGCTTGACAAGGCTGATAGGAAACGGCTGCGTCCGCGGGAATTTCAAATTCGGCCTTCACGACCGCGTTCGGCACGTATAGTAAGAGCTAAGCGTTCGCATGGAGCCCTCGTTTCCTGTTGGGAGTGGACTTTGCCTTCGGCCCTCCCGGTCAAGATTTCGAGATATCCGCTGTTCCCTCCGGAAAACGTTTCGAGATAAGAGGGGGCAAATACATAGCACCTATGGGAGGTTAATGCACGGCGAAAAAAAGTTTCGACTTAACCGAGATTTCGAGATAAGCGAGTTCGAGTTAACGAGGGTTTACTGTACATGCTTTTATTCCACGTCCTCCTACAGCACGAACTTATTTTTACATTAAAGGGACACTAAAAAGAAAAACGTTCCTCATTTTAGTAAACTACTCTATTGCAATTCCAAAATAGCCATGCTGTGCAATCTA
>NC_051180.1:1169350-1188942 GCF_013339695.2 Rhipicephalus sanguineus
ATCAGCGACGGCTAATTTCAGCAAATAACTTCGGTCAAGAAGGAATTAACCTGGAGTGCTATAGACGAGTGATGCCTTTGATGCTAATGCCTTTTACGCTTCTTGCTCCTGCTCATTGGCCAGACTGATGAGCAGAACATCAGTGAGCAAGAGCGAAAAGCATAGCATCACAAAAGGCATCTCTCCGTGGCAGCACCCTAGTCAGAACGGAAGACTACTGTACTAGATTATGGAGGAAGGAAAGAAGATTTACTCATTGAAGTACATTCACTCAGTTTATTTAAAATTAATCACTAATTTTTCATGACAGAACCACCATTTCCCTGAGCTCTGCACTCCTCAAATTCCTTAAAGGGATACTGAAAAGAAATTTGAAAAAGCTACGAAAACACTTGCATTCGACTCGGACGACACGACTGTTCCTATAACAGCGTTTATTTCACGTAATTTCGAGCAGTTGGCCGTATATTTTAGTGGATTGTGATGAGCGCGGCGGCTGCACGCCATGTGCCTTGTCGACGGCCGTGACGTCGAATGCTCCAGCAAGAGGGGGGCAACCGGGCACGCTCTCTTATCCTGCCCTGCCACTTCCCTTCTCCACCTCTCCTCTCAAGAACACCTTCCCGACCGTGAGAACACGTTTTGAGAGAGACGCGCGGCAGTGGGTGGCGGCTTGCGATGTCGATTGGTAAGCGATTTTGCAGCGAGTACGGTTGGCGAGTCAGTATCCACCGAGTTTCGCGTCACTTCCTCTCTAGTTCGCGGCGCGGCCGCTAGACGCGCCAATTTGCGAAAAATCCATGAAATTCATTATTTTCTGCTAGTCTCTGGCTGAAATGGAGGTTGTTTCAACAAATTTCAGCACCCAATCTTTCAATTGGGCCATTTATCTCGGCGGCGAAAATTTTGTTCAGTATCCCTTTAAAACTCTTGGAGTATACATCACTGTATTGCTTGCATAGTGAAAAAGATACGCTTGTATATACAACAAGGATGAATAAACAACCACTAACCTCATCCTGTAATGCTGGTACTAGTGACTCGTTCTGCCGCATCTCAAACTTGAGATGAAGCTCCTGTATCTCGCGGCTGCAACAAAAGGTTCAGATATATCAACACACACTGCTAGCAATTCACACAACCTGCCAACATTATTAAAAATGTCACGAAGTAAACACTTTCTTCAGTGTTACAAGTTTCATTTCTTGCCATAGCATTGAGTGAATTCACTGCTATTTCTGGGCCCTTAGATGCCTTGCAGCATTTTAGCAAACAAACAACATTTTAGACTATAGAAATATGTTTCAGACAGTGTAAAGGAACTTAAGAGTCAAATTTGACACAGACATCACAAAAAGCCAGCAAAAATAGTTTTCCATATTGCCACATGCGTTTCTTTATTACTTTTGCTGTATTCGGTTTTCGGCCACAAAGACTGTCAGCAACGCTCAGCTCGAACCGTGCCTCATTGTGCAAGAACCTTCGCGATCATTGTAGATCATTTTGTTAAGATTGCGCGCAAGACGCGCACACTCGAGCTTATTCTAGAATTTGTACGACAGCCAGCGATAATGCTGGAATATTCGACGGCACATGTTTAAATGCCGACGCGCTTCAGCGCTGGTCAGTTGATCGACGAACGACGCCCTGTTCGCCGCTATCATTGTACAGCGTGTATTGCTGTAGTGCCAGTTCTCATTTTCCGGCCACAAGTTCGGCCAAATAAACAGTTTCACCCTGCAAAGGCCGACTGCTGCCTTCGTCGACATCACGACCACGTGACATCTGGTGGAGGTGCTGCTTCATGATCCAGACGCCACCGCGGAGCGCTGACCCAAGCCCAAGCCGCGAAGAAGACGACTCTAAGGACAACCCGGATCCTCGAACCAGCCGCCGGCAGAAAGGACTACCCCCCCAATACGGACCCCTACCGGATAAGCCAAAAGCCACGGCGACAAGAACAACAGTCGGCCTTTGCAGAGGGGGGCATTGCCACGTGCGTTTCTTTATTACTTTTGCTGTATTCGGTTTTCGGCCACAAAGACTGTCAGCAACGCTCAGCGCGAACCGCGCCTCATTGTTCGAGAACCTTCGCGATCATTGTAGATCGTTTTGTCAAGATTGCGCGCAAGACGCGCACACTCGAGCTTATTCTAGAATTTGTACGACAGCCAGCGATAACGCTGGAATATTCGACGGCACATGTTTCAATGCCGACGCGCTTCAGCGCTGGTCAGTTGATCGACGAACGACGCCCTATTCGCCGCTATCATTGTACAGCGTGTATTGCTGTAGTGCCAGTTCTCATTTTCCGGCCACAAGTCCGGACGAAAACACTCTGACGCCGACTGCCTGTCTCGTGCCCCCGTCGACGCGCCGCCGCAAGACGACGATGACTAAAGTCCCTATACCTTCGGAAAAGTACAGCTTTCTCTTGATCTACGCCGCTTCCTCCTCTCCACGTCTCTGATAGGGCGACTGCGGTCACGTGGTAGCGCACGCCCTCTTTCTCGGTCCTTCGCCTCTCGGCGCCATGTTGAACGCTCCGACGTGCCATGCGCTGTGTGTTCGCCCCATGTGAAGTGCACGAAGTTTGAAGCGTACGTGTGCGTCTCGCTCGTATTGTCGCGATGCCGGGTTGCTGTGCGTTTGGCTGCCATAACCGTGACACCCATGTGAAAAAGTTTTTTTGCATTCCGTGCGGAAAATAAAATGCAGGTCGTCGCAAAATCTGGCTCCGCAGAATCGGTCGAGCAAACTTCGAGCCGAGATCAGCGCGGCTTTTTGAGGTAAGTGCTCGTGCGTTTTTACTCTTGACAGGCGTCTTGCTTTGCCGTGTGAGATATGTGGTGTATTACTTACTCAATGTCACGCGAAATTTCGTGTTATTTGTCATGCACCAAGGCAGTCACTTTCTCGAGCAAGTGACTGTCTTGAACACCAGATGGTCGACATTTTCGGAGGCCTCCACTACGGCGTGCCTCCTGATCATATCACGGTTTTGGCACGTAAAACCCCACATAATAATAACTCTGAAAGAACGAATGTCGTGCACTAGAACACTAGGTTGTGTTCCACATATTCTACTAACCTTTCACTGTGATGTGCGGATGGAAGGGCGAAGACGGAGCAAGCGTCGGAATGAAAGTGCGATAGCAAAAAAAAAAAAAAAAAAAGAACCTAGCGCGCTGGATTTATCGAAAGCAGTGCATTTGCGTGCAGCTCCTCCATCATATTGTCTAATTTGGCGAACCACTTCTGGGTGACAGTCAGAACTTTTTGAAAATTCGGAACATGAGCGGGGCTTTAGTTCAGCGGACCGCGGCTCATCGGCCGGCGTGTCATCATGAATTATCGCGTCACAGATTTAACGCATAAGTTTCAACACGCTGTGGTAGTTGCAGCAGATGCCTGTTTGACGCGCAGTAGATCAAAGCAATAAATTTAAAATTTCAATTAAAGCGCAGCCATGCGCTTATTTTAATAAACGTTCATTCATGTTTAGAACGTTCTCAGACGCTTATGGTGTTTTGCTGCTGTGATAAGATTTCCACCTAACTTGAGTAAAGTGCGTTGGGGGGCTAGTTGGTATGACATAGAATGGTAAAAAACTGCACGGTTGATGGAACACAAGAAGAAGTAGTACACAGGACGAGCGCAGACTAACAATTGAATTTAATGAAGCATAAATCTTCCACTTCACAAAACCACGATATGATTATGAGGCACACCGTAGTGCAGGGCTCCGGAAATGAAATTTTGACCATCTGGTGTTGTTTAACGTGCACTGACATCGCACAGTACGCGGGCCTCTAGCATTTCACCTCTATCGAATTGCGACCGCCGCGGCCGGGACCGAACACGCGACCTTCGGGTGAGCAGGCGAGCGCCGAAACCGCATCACCGCGGCGGGCAGGCCGAGGAGAAGTAACACATATGAAATGTCATTAAATTTTGATCGAGCACCTTCATGGGAATTGCAGGCATTGCTGCAGTTATATATGATAGAGATAGTTTATACGCACGGGAACTATTCCTTCCCAAACGGCGTAGCTTGACATCACAGCTGCCATGTAAATATTTCTTGCCGATGCAATAAATACACGGGGAAACGCTGCGCTCCGAAAAGAACCGTAAACGACATGCAATTTGCTACAAATTGTAAATTGCTTGCAGCAGCTCTCCTGGCGCGCTGTAAGGGAATTAGATGGTGCGCACACCTACACCAACTGAGAAAATTAACGCAGAAATAATAGAGTCATTACACACAGCCGTATGCGAGACATGGCACGCGACCACGGCTGGACTAGAAAAGCTGTGGCTGAAGTGGCAGCGCCAGCGCGCAACCGGCCTGAGAGCTTCACGCGTCTGCGCGGCGCGTTCGAGGGGGCGCCGCTGTCGCGCGCGAGAGCGCGCAGGAGAGGAGGCGGCGGAGGGGAGAGCAGATGGCGGTACTTTTACGAAGTATAGGGGCTTTAACGATGACTGCTTCCTCGGAACTGTAAGTGCCGACGACTTCGCCGAAAGGCAACGGGCCGACGCGGAACTGGGGGGCCTTATTGAGTACCTCGAGTGCAAGACCGCCGTTGTTCCGAAGGTATTCAAGCGAGGACTGCCGTCGTTTTTCTTACGGAACGGTGTTCTCCTGAAGAAAAACTTCTCGCCTCTTCGAACCGACTACCTTCTCGTTGTGCCCTCATCATTGCGACCAGAAGTCCTCCACAGGCCCTACACGACGACCCGACGGCTGGACACGTCGGTGTTTCCCGCACGCTCGCCAGAATACAGGAAAAATACTACTGGCCACGCCTTGCTGCCAACGTCGCCCACTACGTTAAGACTTGCCGAGATTGCCAGCGACGGAAGACACTGCCGACTAGGCCAGCGGGACTTCTGCAGCCAATCGAACCACCTCACCGGCCGTTCCAGCAAATCGGGATGGACCTACTGGGGCCGTTCCCGACGTCGACTTCCGACAACAAGTGGATCGTCGTAGCAACTGACTACCTCACCCGCTACACCGAGACAAAGGCCTTGCCCAAAGGCAGTGCCGCCGAGGTAGCCAAGTTCTTCGTGGAGAACATCGTCTTGCGTCATGGCGCCCCAGAGGTCCTCATCACAGACAGAGGTACCGTCTTTACTGCGGACTTAACTCAGGCGATCTTCAAATACAGCGAGACGAGCCACCGCCGCACCACTGCCTACCACCCACAGACCTATGGCCTCACCGAACGTCTAAATAAGACCATCGCCGACATGCTGGCCATGTACGTCGACGTTGAGCACAAGACGTGGGACGCCGTCCTTCCGTACGTGACCTTCGCCTACAACACGGCCGTCCAAGAAACAACGCAGATGACGCCATACAAGTTGGTCTATGGAAGGAGCCCGGCGACGACGCTCGACGCCATGCTACCAAACGTCACCAACGAAGAAAATCTCGACGCCGCCACTTACTTACAGCGCGCCGAAGAAGCACGACAGCTCGCCCGCCTACGGATCAAGAACCAGCAGACGACTGACAGCCGCCGCTACAACCTTCGACGACGCCACATGGAATACCAACCCGGTGACCGTGTATGGGTATGGACGCCAATACGCCGACGGGAACTCAGTGAGAAGCTTCTTCGACGATACTTCGGACCGTACAGGGTACTTCGACGCCTCGGCGCACTCGACTATGAGGTTGTCCCTGACGGCATTACGAACTCTCAGCGGCGCCGTGCACGACCTGAAGTCGTCCATGTCGTGCGCCTCAAACCATATTACACGCGTTAGCAAATCTGAGGACTGTCATTTTGCTTTATTATTGTGCTTTCTTGTGCTTATTGTTTATTGTACTTTGTTGCTTTATTCTTGTTATTTATTGTTGCATGCATCGGCCTGTTCTGTTTTAAGCATCGGGTCGATGCTTTTTCAGAGGGGGGCATTGCCACGTGCGTTTCTTTATTACTTTTGCTGTATTCGGTTTTCGGCCACAAAGACTGTCAGCAACGCTCAGCGCAAACCGCGCCTCATTGTTCGAGAACCTTTGCGATCATTGTAGATCGTTTTGTTAAGATTGCGCGCAAGACGCGCACACTCGAGCTTATTCTAGAATTTGTACGACAGCCAGCGATAACGCTGGAATATTCGACGGCACATGTTTAAATGCAGACTCGCTTCAGCGCTGGTCAGTTGATCGACGAACGACGCCCTGTTTGCCGCTATCATTGTACAGCGTGTATTGCTGTAGTGCCAGTTCTCATTTTCCGGCCACAAGTTCGGCCAAATAAACAGTTTCACCCTGCAAAGGCCGACTGCTGTCTTCGTCGACGTCACGACCACGTGACAATATAAAGACTGGGGAAAAAAATTCCACTATTACTGCTTGAAGGAGTGATGCATAACATGACCCAGAAATGCGCAGCTTCTCAGCATGGCCTCAGAGATGAGGGGGCGACCAACTACAGTCAAGCCCCGCTACAACGAAATTGATGGTGCTCGGAAAAATGTTCGTTGAAGCGAACATTTCGTAGTGAAATCGAAAAAAAATATGGCTGACCTGAGCTAGTAGAACAGTGAAACTTATTTCCAATATTCAAAAAGTGTCTGCTGCTTCTTTTGCGACCCCAGCAGCGTTACGACACGATTCTCATATATGCATAGCGACGCCACCTTGAAAAGCCCGCAGAAATAACTGCTTCCGCGAACGAATCAAACAGGCACGGGTGCGCAACACAAACTGCACAGTTGCACCAATACGCTAACACTAGCTATTCGCCGACAACGGCGACATGCAGGCGTGCTATCGCGGAGCGACGACTTATGCCTTATTCTATGCTATTCTTATCCACCACTCATGGCTGGCTGATCCTGTTGATAATGCGGACGAATTGTTGCTCCGATTACTGGTCGCACTGACCAAGCGCGAAAAGCATTGGCATTGCAAAAGGCACCATTCCGCGACTGCACCCCAGGGCTGCTCGTGTTGATAACGCGGATGTGGCGGAGGTACCGTCGCTCTGACCACTAGCGCAGCGCGAAAAGCACGAAAAGTACAGTCAACTGCCGATTTTTCGGACTCCCTAGAGACCGCGAAATCGTCCGAAAAATCGGGCAGTCCGAAAAATCGAATTCATGCTTTTTTATTTAGCTGAAGCGGTCAAATCGCCCCAGCCACGTCCGAAATAGCTTTAATGCCTCCCAGTACAATGATCAGGCATTTTGGTGCGCGCCCAGGCTCTCGCAAATACATTCGGTACCTGCCGCCACTTTTGCATCTCGTGATGAGCGCCGCTGATAACAGCAAGCGCGGAATAGATTACGGCTATGTGAATAGATTACGGCTGTGTGCGCATGTAAACGATGCGCACACACATCGCCGAATCGCCGCCGATACGCAGCATTTGCTGCCGTGTCAAGCCGATCGTTTTTAGTTGTGTGCAGCACATCGCCAACTAAGCTGACGGCGTCACTTTACTGTTGCTGTATCGTACGCACGCATTTATCATGAAAGGGTTCGTGATGCGCACTTAGTTCCTGACCGCACACGGGCGCGGTAATGGCGAGCTGGTTTCGTCCGCGAAGACAACGCGTCTGTGCGGCGCACGACGCAGCAGGAATGGCGGCGCGGCGCATTTGGGTTCTCGCCTATTAAATGCGTGCAGTACGCATGCAACTGCGCTAGGCCACGTGCACTACGGAGCAGTTAACTGAAGATGCTTATCGTTAGGGTTGTCAGCGATTAAGCCGTACTGGCGCGTTTGCCAGCTGCCGCCATCACGCCTCCGTGCATTTTCGCTGCTTATCCGTAACATCACCGCACGTCGCCGCGATAGCGGCCCCTTTGAATTTCTGGTCTGCTTCACTCCATAACGCTTCGGCATTGCGGCAAAGCTGACTTTCGGACTCTGGTACTGTCTCTAACAGATCGACTCGCGAAAGCGCTGGTTCGAACCTACGAGATAATAGACGCGGCAGAGGTGGGGGCTTTAAATAATGCCTTTCGGACCTGCAATTTGGGCAGAAAGTCCGAAAAATCGGACGCGGAATAGCCTCAGCGTCCGAAATTTCGGACGTTCTAATACATTGAAGTCTATGGGGCTGGTGACGGTGCCGCGAAAGCGTCCGAATTTTCGAGCATGTCCGGAAAATCGGGCGTCCGGAAAATCGGCAGTTCACTGTATTGGAAAGTAGAGCTGTGCGAATAGCAAAATTTTGGGTGCGAAGCGAATTCGAATATTGAAGTGTGAGTGCGAATCGAATCGAATATTTTTCGAATATTTCTAGAATATTTTTCGAATACTTCAAAGTGAAATTGCAGAAAAAGAAATTAGAGAGGATTCCTAAGCATATTCTTATGAGATAGCAACATGAAAGTATTTCCTTTCGCTAGGTTGATGAAGGACTGCCGGGGTGGTGTTTCATAGTTGTCTTATCAAGAATGAGGCAATGTAGAGGCAGAGTTCTATTTATATACATGATTTGGTGCAACCAAAGTGTTGCCGACAACACTTCACACGTGATAGCCAAAGATGCCATTTCCTCAGCCTCTCCTCCTTTTTCAACTTTTGTGGAAGCCCAACTAATGTGGTGGACAGGGGTGTGCTCCCTTCAAGTCCGGAGTTCTAAATCTGCCTTGTAGATGTCAATATATAAGAACATCTGAAATTTTGGATGCTAAAAAGCTTCGGCGTCCGATTTTTCGGACTTCCTGCCCAAATTTCAGGCCCAAAACAGCATTAATTGAGCCCCCAACTCTGCCACATCTTTCATGTTGGAACCAGCGTTTTCTTGAGTTAATACATTTGCGACTGTAGCAGAGCTTGAAAGGCAGCTTTACCGCAATACGGGGGTGTGATGAGGTGAAGCATATTGAAAATCTAGGGACTACTTCCAATCGAACGTTGACTGTCTTTGCAAAATTCGACCGTAACGGAGCTCAAGAGGCAGCTTTGCCGCAGTACGAGAGTGTAATGAGGTGAAGCATATTGAAAATCTGAAGGGGTCACTTTCAATCTGACGTTGACTGTATTTGTTTTTGGGAAGCTCGAATAGTTCGAACAGTAAAATTCCAGTGCGAATCGAATCGAATAGCAAACACTATTCGAAAAATATTTGAAATTTCGAATATTCACACATCCCTATTGGAAAGACATCGGAAAAGCCATCGTTTCGCGATTGCACCCCAGTGTTAGAGTGTACTAGAACTGTTGAGTGGCGTGAACGCACCTCGCTGCCTGATGCCTTCCACGTTGACCGTAGCAGCGGCGCTGCAGTCGCTCGGTACTGAAGGCGCGCGGTGCGGCGCGCTAGAACGGGCTGCAAGAACTGCTGGACGCGTCGGCGGCACCCGGCTAACCGGCACTGATGTGGCTTTCGTTGCGTGTCTATCATTATTAAGCGTAGGAATTGTAGTCGTAAGCCTTGATGGACGAAACTTCAAGCTTTTAAAGGGACCCTGAAACGGTTTTTTGAAGTTTTGTCAGCATTTAGGCAGGAGCATCCACAAATCATTCGCACCAGAAATTAAGCGACGCACTGTGTACCAAGGCCGCTACGGAATTTATATCTATACCCTCCTCCTCACCACTGCCTTGCACCCTCAACTCACAGACACCCTGACATCGCCGGCGATCGCAGCGCTCTCATGAGCGCATTCGACGGTTTGAGCTTCGCCCAGCCATGGCCTCAGATAGCTGACGGGTTGCGCGCAATCTCGGAGGCCCAACAAAGACTAAGATCGCGGAGTGGTTGATATCTGCTCCGACAGGTGCCGCCACACTACCAGCAGATCTTATTTTATTCTCCTGTATGGCGAAAATCTGCAAAAGCATGCGGACAAACAAAAATAATTCGAGAACGATCACTGATAAGCGTAAACTCGGGCAATGCGGTTGTGTCTTCAGGGGTGAAGTTACAGACACAAAAACGTGGATCGTGGCGTTGAACAGAGAGCGAGAGCGCGACGCTCATTGCAGCGACGAGCTGAAGGGACTCCGCTCACCAGATGCCTCACGAACATTGCACGATGTCGCAGCTTTACAATGTGGTACACAACACGGCTAGGGCAATTAATTATGTCCAAGAAAAGAAACCTCGAGATAAACACTGTCGCTCAGCTCACGTCAACACGGAGTACGTTGTAACACAGGCAGACGACGCTCGCTGCCCACAGGAGGTTCAGTGACGTGTACTGTACATATCCAATCAGATCAGCCGCCTGCGTGACGTCGCGCTTCCAATACGACGCGCACTGGAAGTGGGCGGTTTGAAAACGCGTTTGGCTGAGCCGCTGTGATCGGTGGCGATTCGCAGCTTTAAAGCCTTGTAATAAATTACACAGTTTACGCACAGAGCTTAAATTGGTCTGTAAATGGTCCTTAGGACTTGCTCTACCGGCTCAACGTGTTTGTACAAAATCGTCAAAACCGTTTCAGGGTCCCTTTAATGGATGCCTGCTTCATATATGCCTTTGAGAGATACTGCAAATCAGTTCTTGTAGCCGAAGTGACTGCTGGAAAGTACGCAAAATATAAAAATTAAAACAGGCTGACACCGACCGTAAATATTCACAACCTCAGTGTAATTGAGCCGAACTTATTGCTGGGCTATTTAGAACAATTACTCTCAATTAACTAGACGCTGAACGACCGCCAGAAGAAAGAGACAGAGGAAACAAAAAGGACGTGTCTTATTCTGATTTCTTCTGCCCTAATGCTTTCTTTGGTGGTGATTCGGCATCTAGTTTATTCAGAGTAACTGAGCTGCTCTAATGGCATTTAACTGTGCTCAGAAAGCTGTGAGCTGATATTGTGCCGAAAGCACACCGAACATTTACCGCGCGTTGGCAAAGCTGCATGCGTGTACGGCGCGTATCTTTACAAATGCGCTGTAAATATGACTTAGACATTACGAGGGCTCAAAGGTATTGGAACTGAAAGTTAACTCGAACGGTACAGATAACGGTCGTCCTCAGGTGCCTTGCACGGATATTGTTATTAATTGCTAGGCGCCAGTTGGGGAGGGGATACTTTACTGTCCCTATCTGTGCATGTATTTATGTATATATATATATATATATATATATATATATATATATATATATATATATATATATATATATATATATAATATAATGCAACAGGCGGGTTCTTCTAAAGAGGTTCGGCACGGCGCCTTGCACAAGGGTCACAAATGCGAGACAGCGTCAGCACAGAAAACAGACCGAGCGCGCAACACACGAACGTCATCGTCTTCACTCTCGCTGGCACAGAGCGGGCGCCGATGCGCACCGGTACAATATATATATATATATATATATGTAAACATAATCTCGCAAAGCATACAGCACCACCGCCCCTCCTGGCTTCACTTTTGACATTTTACAGATAAAGCAATGTAATTTTAATACAAAACGTTGTCAAAAAGAAGTTTTTCTAATGGCATCGATAGAAGATCAGGAAAAGTGCAGTATAAGGTGTCCATTGAAAATAAGAACTGGCTGTAATGAATTTAGGCAGAATAACCGACGGGCTATATTTACATTTGTGCATTTTAATATGCTTGAGATAAGCCCTGATGCACGAAGTTTGTTCCTCGGAGGTGAACACACGCCTCCGGCTCGGCTTCCTGGCTCGCCTTCCTGGTATTTTAAGCCCTCAGAGGTCGCATAACCGATGCATCGTAACCGCGGAAGCATGCTGTTAAAACAAGATAGCCTTTCGGCATTAAAGAAACGGTGCAACACTGGCAGAACTCAGCCGTCACTAATATAAATGATGCGATAGAGTCATTTGTACTCCGGTTACTCATGAAACAGTCGAGCGCATTGGAGCTCATACAGAGATCAATGCTCTGGGTATATCGTATACAGACTGCCGGCAGAAGAATTGTAGGCTTTCGTCGCTGGTTCGTTAATTCTTCGTAGTCAGTGTTCGTAGTCACTTATATTGTAGCGCGGCTCGAAGTGCTGCTTGCAAACCGCACAGCAGTCAGTGAGCAGCTAGATGCATGTGCGCAAAATCCGATTGTCACCTTCTTTGGGGGTCGGCAGGCTCCAAGAACAGGAAATATCTTGGCGCAATTTTGGCACGCCTGCATATTCACTCATGCACCATGACGCGTAGCAGGCGTTGAGACACCGATTGAAGCTCAGTAATGCATTAAACGCGCTCAAAACGCGCAATTACACGCTTTCGTAGGCTGCGACGAGCGCGCGCCAAATGCAGACGCTCTCCACAGCTTCAGTACAAAGTGACTACAGCGCCGCCGCTATGGTCGCCCGTCGGAGCATCACCCGAGATGCGGCACGGCCGCTTCGTTCGTTCCACTGCCCCCTTCTAGTACACTGTACCAGTGTCGACAACTGAGCTTTGGCTTCGGATTGTCTGCGACTATGAAGCAACTCAAGCCAGTTGCGAAAGCAGGGCAGTCTGATCGCCGTCGCTATCAAGCAATGGCGGCCCCCATGCTCAGTCAACAGCGGCGGTTTCTGGTGGTTCCAACACGCGATTCAGACTTTGAATTCGTATTTTTATGTTCTAAAATGCATCAAAATGTCCGAGATTGTGTTTATTGCACGGTAAATTAAATTTTTGAGCCCGGAATGGCATCGTCAAATTTCGTTGAAGCGGAACAGCAGCAGAAAAAGTGTTCGTTGTGGCGAGCATATTTATGCATTGACTCCTATGGATTGTTGATGGGGAACCAAGAATTTTTCGTTGTACCGGAAATTTCGCTGAAGCGGAGCTCATTGTAGCGGAGTTCGACTGTACCTCACATGTGGCACACTTAAACCCGTCATACTTAAAACAAGGTGCACGTTTGCTGATGGAAGTAATCGTCAAATTTTGCTGCATCATGCTTTAAAACCGAACTTCCATAAATAGACCTGAAGAAACTTTCTAAGCTTTCTTAAGATACGTTCAGCCCAAGAATGTTGCTTAAAGAGGCACTAAAGAGAAAAATTTTTCTCGCGTTAGTAAATTACTCTTTCACAATATCAAAAACACCATGCTTGCTGTAAGAAGACCCATGGTTAGTGAGAAAATGCGCAAGAAGAAAACACTGGTGGCGACACCGCACTGAAATTCCCACACCAGTTGTAACGACGTCATTTTAACGGCGTCTGCTTGGGCCTATGAAGTTCCTAATCAATGAAAATAAAGTACATTGTCTTTTGAGGGAGTCAGAGACTTAAAATACCAATTCAGGAAATTTCGTTGTGCCAGTGTGGTCCCAACACAAAAAAACTTCAACGAATGAGTGACGTCACCATTGGAGATTTCTGCAGGCAATTTCTGACATTGATTTTCCATCCATTAAAGGGCCCCTAAACCACTTCATATATTTTTTTTTAACATTTCAAGTAAACACGTGCATTGAGTTGAGAATGCAACCACGATCAATACCAAACGCAGAAGCGCTACGAGCCACGGGCGCCCCAAAAATATCAAGAAACAATCCCTTCACTCCGTGTCCGCTCGCAGGCACACGCGCTTGCTCTTCCTCCATGCACAGCGAGGAGAACACTCAGCCAGGAGAGACGAGCCGACAAGTGGAGGAGGAGCAACACGAGGGAGGGCGTCTTTTGTAAAAAATTGCCGCAACTCCGCTATTGCACCACGGTTACGAAAAATTATTACGGCTACGTGTTCATTGTAGACTCGTGCACAACTGCAACACCACAACTAAATTTCCCCCTCAGGGTGGTTTAGGGGCCCTTTAAGGTTCAAGGTGACTACATAATGATTTCCGCTAAATATTCTTGAATAGACAGGGAGCTTGAAAAATAAATCCTAAAAAATCTTTTTTTCAAAAATTGCATTTTCGAAGGTGGTGACCTACCTTAATGAGCCATGGTGGCAAAATTAGCAACAGATTTTTCAAAGTAATTTACCAGTCTAATTTATTGTTTAATTTCAGTGTCCCTTTAAGCAGACATGAATCTTACGGTTACTGTGCTCTGTGACTGGTTCAATTCTGGCTTAGAATTACAGTCAAACCTCGATATATCGAACACGGACATATCGAATTATTGCCTATATCGAACGGTTCCTATATCACGTGGGAAATCGCATGCATTTTTAATCTTTTATTTCGAACGAAGTTTGACGTATAATGGATATATCGAACTCGGCCACCCCAAACCGCCCGCGCTCCGTTGACAGGCGGCGAGCTTTCCCGCCGCGCTCCGTTGACAGGCGGCGAGCTTTCCCGCAACTCTCGAAAATAGCGGTAGCGCGGTGGGCGTTTACGACTGCTGCACACATCGATGGCGCCGAGTGCGCCACTTGAACGTAGCGGCATACGCACGCCGCAGCCTTGCAGCAATGACGCACTGCACTTGTTGCACCAGCTCCTCCTTGATAGTATCGCCAGGCATCCGTCGCATCGGTCGTTGTTGTGCTCGTGTGTTAGGCCTGCCGCGCGTTGTGGTGTGTGTAGCGATGGCTGCAGACGCGAAGAAATGGACGACCCTGACTTTTGCAGCAAAACTGGAAGCAATCCAGGCTGAAGGCGTGGGATTCGGACCTGGTGCGTCAGGGACGGAAGGTATGCCTTATCGTCGATAACTGCACAGCACACCACACCGATGCCCAGCTGAGCAACATCGAAGTGGTATTTCTGCCGCCCAACACCACTTCGAAGCTCCAACCGTTGGACCAGGGCATTATCCGCACATTTAAGTCTATCTACAAGCGTCGGCTGATCGACATTTTGCTTTTAAGACTCCGGATGGGCCAAGATCTGAAGATCGATCTTTTGGGCGCCATCCAAATGCTCAAGGCGTCGTGGGAAAACGTCAAGCAGTCGACGATAGCCAACTGCTTTCGGCATGCGGGCTTCGGTGGACGCACTGACGAAGCATCAGTGGAAGAATCCGAGGAAGCTGAGTTGGCATGCGCAGATGAAGAAAGCGAGCTCGCCGAAACGTGGAGCAAGCTGGAGAGCTTTGTTGGTGCGGAGCCGCAAAGCATGTGCATCGAAGACTTCGTTGGAGGTGACGACAGCACTGGTACAACGGCGGAGCTAACGGATGTAGAGATCGTCGCCGAAGCTACCGCTGAGCAGCCGAATGAAGACGCTGCCGAGGTGGATCCCGCAAGCGCTGATGGTGCCCCGCTACCGACATCAGCTGAGGTCGTAGCCGCTTTGGCCCTTGCGCGCCGCCACTGCAGCGCGATTGAAGGCACCGGCCTTTGACTTGTGGATCGCCTGGACTATGTTGAGGACGCAGTCGTCAAACACGCCATTGCCAACAAAAAGCAGGCTACTCTTTTTCAGTATTTTAAGCCAACACAATAAATACTTTGTTTGAATCTTCAAGTGAGTATTTACTGCACCACGATTGGTTCGTTGGTTGTTTTCCACAAGTTCTTGACGCATTTTTTACGTGATTTTTTATATCGAATTCTGGATATATCGAACTATTTCGCGATCGCCGTGCCGTTCGATATATCGAGGTTCGACTGTAGATGCCCGTTAAAGAACCCCAAAAGGACGAAATTTCTGGAGGCCTCCATATCTTACTGTAGGTAACTTGCTTCAGCACTGGCTAACACCCCGAAACTCACGCATGCTCTTCCTGAATAGATGCCAGCCTCTCTTGGAGTTCAAAAATTTCGGCGTCTCGTTTCCTCAGCAGTAGCTCCAGCTCGGTTATCTGCGAAGCAAGAAATAATGCTTTGACCCCACCAAGATTGCTGTCATAACCGGCAACTAAGGGCAAACCAGATGTTTAGAACCTCATTTCTGGGCCAGCTGTAGAGTATGCACCGCATATACATGTGCAACTCGCACTCTTTTTCTATATTAGTGCTTCATGCCAGGTTCCATTAATTTATGATGTCATTTCTGTCACGGAAATGGAGTCTGTAAAAACACACTATAGTCAGGCACAACTTTAGAAGGCAGTGGCATTTTCACCTCAAAGGCGGATGCACACGAGCCTCCACCAATAGGTGCGCACTTCAGGTGACGTCATGAGCTGAACGGCCGGTGACCCTGCCAACGGAGAACGGAGAGCGGGACTTATTTCTTTAGTCGCGGAGGCAATTGGCTGCTGCGCTTCAGTCATCTGGATGGGGCCTCTCCTGTCTTCTAAAGTTGTACCCAACTATAGTTTTCTAGCACCCGTGCAAGATGTCCCAATTCACTTCGAGTCCCTTGACCCACTTCCAGCTTCACTCCATTACAGCCTGCTGAAGAACACCTCTTAGACATGTTCTGCAGAAACGACGGCCGACATTGTGGACACCATACCCCGTTACAGAAAGAGTAGAGGCGAAATTCCAAAAGTGTGCATTGGCTATGCTGCCACACAAGACACCAGCAAACTTATGCGCAGGTACTTCTTTATGTTTGATAAAGTAATAAGAATTCTATGAAGACTTTTTCCAAAAATAACTCGAACGTAAAGGATAAACCCTTTCTCTACCGTGAAAAAAGAAAATTTTACCACATTTAGCGGAATTTTTTTTTAGCTCAATTTGTATAGCTTTTTTTTTCAGAATAAAACGTACATGCCAGTATTTCAATTCAATGGAGTTCCTTTATTTCACTAATTGCATAAAAAAATAGCTCAGAGATGGTTTCACCGCATGGCAATACAATGAAAGATGGCAATAAAATGAAAGCCAAGACAAATGGGCGAACATGGACAAGTGTGGCCACGTAGTGTCAAGAAACAACTATGACAAGTATAGTCACCATTGGTTCCATGTGGGACCAAATTTTGTTGACGAGTATAGTCTTCATTGGTCATTTTGGTACAAAATCTCATGACTATACTCGTCAACAGGAGGGAAAGGGGGTTATTAATGGAAGTTACTGTACTATTATATTCTGTTTATTCTAGGAAGTGAATTACAGAATATTCTCTAAAGAGCATAGCACCCATTCCAGCCCACTTTTAAAGCAAGCTGTGCAGGACCCTTGCCAGCCCAAGTCACGCACCTGGTCAGGGTCCCATCCTTCAGTCTGAGACTCAGCGTCGCATGTCGGCTGTACCACCTGTACGCCTCGTGACTGGCAACGAGGCCGCGAGGGCGTCTGGGTCCAGCTGTCCTTGCAGCCAGGCTTCTTGCTCTTTCTATCGTCTTCGTACTCCTCCTCCACGGCAGACTCGTACGAAGTGCTGCAGGACGAGCCGGTACGTAGGCTTTGGGATCCACTGTCGCTATCCACCGGGGAGTGAAACTGGTACTCGGCATTCTGTGAAGCAGATGATCCAAGCTCTTAGCGCTGCTGCTGTTGCGCAAGTGTGACTGATGGCACATTTACAAAGATTAGAGATTTTATGCCAGACAACCATACCCCATTAGTCAGTTACAACTTCATAGGTGCAAGAGTTGTGCCAGGTGGTTCCCATTGTAAACATATATACTTTTTTCCTGTTAGAGTAAATGCTACGCTGAAGTTCATCGTCCCTACTTAAGATGTTTTCCTGAGCAGCGATGTCAGAATCTTTGCTGAAATTTGGCACTAAGTTCAAGATTCCCAACCTACCTACCTACCTGAATAAGATGAGAGCAAACAGCGCTAAACACTGGACGGAGAAGAACGACAGACAAGTGCTGAACTAACAACCACTGGTTTATTGCTTGGAAATGCAATATATACGGAAGCACTGCGCAGAAGGACAACAAAATAACAGTAACTGCGCAATGCACAAAGAGGGGTAAGAAGTCATCATAACAGACGTGTCGGCAGAACAGGCTGTCATGTTTGGAAATGCGATATATACGGAAGCACTGTGCATAAGGACAACAAAATCACAGTAACTGCGCAATGCGGAATGAGGGAAGCACTGCGTAATACGGAAGCACTGCGCAATGCGCAGTGCTTCCGTATATATTGCATTTCTAAGCAATAAACCAGTGGTTGTTAGTTCAGCGCTTGTGTGTCGTTCTTCTCCGTCCCGTGTTCAGCGCTGTTCGCTCTTGTCTTGTCTTAATCATGTACCAACTAGCCCAGTAAAGCACACTCCTGCACCTACCTGAAATACGCGAAAGGTGCCTGACATCACGGAAATGAGCAAATGCAATAGGATGGGGCATCAATGCAAATTTTCTCTGCAAGGGACAGTGACAGCAGTAAGCGGAGCTTACATTTTATACTTAAGTTGTAATTAACTATATATTCAGTAGAAGAGTATCGTAAAATCCTGAGCCCCCCCTCAGCAAGTCGAAATTACCAGCAAACTGGAGTGGGGTACTCTCCCAGAACGGCACCAAGATTCAAGATGGCGGCAGCAAATTTTTGCGCTATAAAATAAAAGGTGCATGTGGACTTCCTTCTCGTTTGTGGCACAGCGAATTACAATGACAGCTCAAATGCAATGGCAACGTGGAAGTATGGCATGGAAGCACTTGCAATGAAGCTGTAAGCAACAAACACAGGTCTTGGAGGCCTTCCTTTTGCCGACTATGTTGTCGTCATAGGTACCGTCTTGGAATACGATGTTGAAGGTCATGCTTTTGCTTGCGGGATCCTGAAAATTGTCAAGAGGGGCTTTCGCTAAGTTAGGGGTGGAACCCTTATACAGTCCAGTGTTGCATGGACACTGCATGATTAGATGGAAGTAAGGCATGGAAACACCTCCAATGAGCCAACGCAGCTATAATCAACAAACACAGGTCTTGGAGGCCTTACTTTTTTCGACTATGTCGTCATAGGTACAGTCTTGGAACACGTATGTTGAAGGTCATGCTTTTGCTTGTGGGATCCTGAAAATTGTCAAGAGGAGCTTGGGCTAAGTTAGGGGTGGAACCTTTATGCAGGCCAGCGTTGCATGGACACTGTGCATGATTAGATTAGACACTGTGCACGAGTAGGTATTAATGAAACAAGATGGACCTGGGCAGGTCACATCATGAGCAGGACATGAGACTGATGGTAAAATAGGGCGTCAGAATGGATATCGAGAGATGGGAAGCGCAGCCGAGAATGGCAGAGGGTTAGGTGGAGCAATGAAATTAAATTTTCAGGCATAAAATGGAATTGTCTCACACAAGACTGGGTTGGTTGGAAATCACCGATTGGAAAAGGGCTTAATCCTGCAGCGGATAGGCTGATGAATTATAGCAACTTAACTGCCCTCAAGTTCACCTCCACAAACAAAGACTCACTAGTGTTGTCGCTGAATGCTTTTTGAAGAGACTGACAAGGTGCTGTTGTGGAAGGCCAACAAAAAGCTATGCAAATTCAGTGAACATGTTTTTAACGTTTTTGTTTTGATGGTCAGAATCTCAAGCATGCTTTCTTTACAGTATAAAACAGGTGTGAAGACATGGTAACGAGAGAAGCAGACAACTGGAAGGTTGCACTCTAGATTAAAAGCTAAGCACAAACATTTTCACACGCTCACGATGGATCATCCCTACCAGCTAACTACAATTTATTGTCTTTCTATATGTTTTCTGTAGTTTAGAAGATTTGAGTGCAATACTTAAGAATCGATCAGACTGGGTGTGTGCTAGGTCTCTGAATGCATTAGGAAGTAGTACTGCCCATTTTAGTTACTACACTGTAGTTCGTTTAGATATTTTAGATCAACTTGATCCAAATAAAAGCCCAGTGAGAAACTTTTTTTCCAAGTCTTTATG
>NC_051180.1:1189042-1214042 GCF_013339695.2 Rhipicephalus sanguineus
CTAAAGCCAATCTCTGGAAAACGCCTGAATTATAGCATTCAGTCTTTGATTTATTTTAGGACTCTCAGTAGAAGATGGTATGCATTAAGTGTTCAGCTGGTCTTGTGTAAGTGTCATAAACGTCAGCAGGCATATCAGATTGTGTTCTGAAAGTTTCTCTTTCATAAAGACTATATGTATATGATGACTGTACAGCTATTTAATTAACTTTTCAGCAAAATTTTTAGACCTTTCAATACCATCATGTCATATAGGCATAGACAGGTTGTGGGGGGTGGGCATTAAGCCTCCCTTTCAAGAATTTTGCAGTTTGTATGTGTGTATACTAAATGCACACACAGAAACACACGTGCAAACATATATTTCTAGTAATTATTTCGTAAACTGCACAAACTTCCCTGTGCAGGCTGGCTCTTTGCAGCGCAGAATTAACCTGGACAACTTGTGGGGTCTGAGCGATAAATGCCGCCGCCCTCGGAACACACGGAGACAGTTCATGCGGTCGTGCAACAAAAACGTGTAGATGTTTATTAAACACTTCTTTACACATATGGCTAGCTCGCCGGCCGAATTAGTAACACGTAACACTTATACGCTGACAATGAATACTGGGAAAACAACACGCACACTCAAGACAATATAAGATATACAATACAATATAACATAAGACATACATCATCATCATCATCATCATCATCAGCCTGTCTACGCCCACTGCAGGGCAAAGGCCTCTCCCATGTTCCGCCAATCAACCCGGTCCTGTGCTTTCTGCTGCCACGTAATACCTGCAAATTTCTTAATCTCATCTACCCACCTAATTTTCTGTCTCCCCCTCACGCGTTTGCCATCTCTTGGAATCCAGTCAGTTACCCTTAATGACCACCGGTTATCCTGCCGACGTGCTACGTGCCCGGCCCATATCCATTTCTTCTTCTTGATTTCAACTATGATGTCATTAACCCCCGTTTGTTCCCTGACCCACTCTGCTCTCTTCCTGTCTCTCTTCCTGTCTCTTAAGGTTACACCTATCATTTTCCTTTCCATCGCTCGCTGCGTCGTCCTCAATTTAAGTTGAACCCTCTTTGTAAGTCTCCAGGTTTCTGCTCCGTAGGTAAGTACCGGTAAGATGCAGCTGTTATATACCTTCCTCTTGAGGGATAGTGGTAGATTACCATTCATGATTTGATAATGCTTGCCGAATGACCCCCAACCCATTCTTATTCTTCTAGTTATTTTACTCTCATGGTTCGGCTCCGCGGTTACTACCTGTCCTAAGTAGACGTACTCCTTTACAACTTCCAGTGTCTCGCCACCTATCGCAAAGCGCTGTTCTCTACCAAGATTGTTCCACATTACTTTAGTTTTATGCATATTAATTTTCAGACCTACTCTTCTACTTTCTGTATCCAGTTCAGTAATCATGAGCTGCAATTCGTCTCCCAGCGAATCGTAGGTTACTGAGATACTCTCCATTGACTCTTATCCCTAGCTCTTCCCAATCTAGGGCCCTGAAAACCTCCTGTAAACACGCGGTGAATAACATAGGAGAGATCGTGTCTCCCTGCCGTACGCCCTTCTTTATTGGGATTCTGTCGCTTTCTTTATGGAGGACTATAGTGGCTGTGGATCCGCTGTAGATTTCTTCCATTATGTTTATATAGGCTTCGTCGATGCCTTGATTCCGCAGTGCCTGCATGACTGCTGATGTCTCCACCGAATCAAATGCCTTCTCGTAATCTATGAAGGCTATGTATAGGGGTTGGTTGTATTCCGCGCATTTCTCTATCACCTGATTGATAGTATGAATATGGTTTATTGTTGAGAATCCTGTACGAAATCCTGCCTGGTCCCTTGGTTGATTGAACTCCAATGTCGTATTAATTCTGTTAGCAATTACTTTTGTAAATAGCTTGTAGACAACCGACAGTAAGCTTATGGGCCTGTAATTTTTCAGGTCTTTGACGTCCCCTTTCTTATGGATCAAGATGATGTTGACATTCTTCCAAGATTCTGGTATCCTCCCCGTCGAGAGGCACTTCGTATACAGGGTGGCCAGTTTCTCTAACATAATCTCTCCACCGTCTTTCAACAGGTCTGATGTTACCTGATCCTCACCAGCTGCTTTGCCTCTTTGCATTCCCTTTAGGGCTTTCTTTACTTCTCCTGTCAATACTGGTGGGATGTCAGATTCCTCTGTGCTATTACTCCTTCTTACGTTATCATCCTGAATGGCTCGGCTGCTGTACAGATCTCTGTAGAACTCTTCCGCTACCTCAACTATTCTATCCATATTGTTTATGACCTTGCCTTCCTTATCCCTTAATGCATACATCTGATTTTTGCCTATGCACAGTTTTGTCTTCATAGCTTTGAGGCTTCTTCCGTTCTTTAGAGCATGCTCAATTCTCTCCATATTATACTTTCTTATGTCGGCTACTTTACGCCTATTGATTAACTTCGAAAGCTCCGCCAGCTCTATTTTGTCTGTTGCATTTGAGGCTTTCATAGCTTGACGTTTCTTAATGAGGTTTTTCGTCTCTTGGGATAGCTTACCAGTGTCCTGTCTAACAACTGTACCCCCGACTTCCACTGCACACTCCTTGATGATACTAGTCAGATTATCATTCATTGCGTCAACGCTAAGGTCGGTTTTCTCGGTTAAAGCCGCGTACCTATTCTGAAGTGAAACTCTGAATTCCTCAACTTTCCCTCTCAGAGCTAGTTCATTAATCGGCTTCCTGCGTATCAGTTTCTGCCGTTCCTTCCTCACGTCAAGTTGAATTCTAGATCTTACCATTCTATGGTCACTGCATCGGATCTTGTTAACTACTTCCACATCCTGTACAATGCCCGGGTGGCCGCACATTATGAAGTCTATTTCATTTTTAGTTTCGCCATTAGGACTCCTCCACGTCCACTTACGAGTAGCCCGTTTTCTGTAGAAGGTATTCAAGATGCGTAAATTATTGCGTTCTGCAAACTCTACTAGTAACTCCCCTCTGGCGTTTCTAGAGCCGATGCCGTATTCCCCAACTGCATGATCTCCAGCCTGCTTCTTGCCTACCTTTGCATTAAAGTCGCCCATCAGTACAGTATACTGTGTCTTTACCTTACTCATTGCTGATTCTACGTCTTCGTAGAAGCGTTCAACCATTTGATCATCATGGATGGATGGAGGCGCGTAGGCCTGTACCACCTTCATCTTGTACCTCTTATTAAACTTAATTACGATACATATCACCCTCTCATTAATGCTATAGTATTCCTCTATATTGCCAGCTATATCTTTATGAATAAGGAACCCCACTCCTAGTTCTCTTCTGTCAGCTAAGCCACGATAGCATAGGACGTGTCCGTTCTTCAGCACTGTATAAGCCTCCTGTGGCCTCCTAACCTCACTGAGCCCTATTACATCCCATTTAACACCCTCCAATTCCTCGAATAGTACAGCTAGACTCGCCTCACTAGATAAAGTTCTAGCGTTATACGTAGCCAAATTCAGATTCCAATGGCGGCCTGTCCGTACCCAGAGATTCTTAGCACCCTCTGCTGCGTCGCAGGTCTGACCGCCGCCTTGGTCAGTTGCTTCGCAGCCGCTGGGGACTGAGGGCCGAGGGTTAATTGGTGTATTCATGTGGGAGGTAGTGGCCAAGTACTACACCAGGGTGGCCAATCCTGCTCTGGTGAGGGAGTGCATTGCTGGCTGTGGTCGCCAGTGAGGCTGCACCCCAGGCCTTTAAGAGTAGACATACATAAGACAACATAATACAATACAAACGCGGAGGCGGCGCTGCCGATGCACGACTCACCACTAGGGCCCGAGGAAAGCAAGCCGCGGTACCGTCCCCTCCGAACCTACCGTGGCCGTCGCCCATCCGCGCACGCCGCCATACCCCAAAAGAGAGACTCCTGCCGTTTCTTTGCGCCGGCTTAAATTCTCCGCAGTGGCGATGCCAGCGCCACCGCGCTAAACTCGGGTTACCGCCAGCGCATCCCTGGCCTTGGTCGAACGTCTCCGCTTATGCCAAAGCACGTGCACTGCAAACACAGCGGCCGCGCCCAAGCTACGGCAGTCGCCTTTACAGGGGTGATATAGCACCCCCACAAACTGCATTATGGCATCCTTGTAGCCAGGTCGCAGCTTTGGCATGTTGCTTTGGCATGTAGGTCTGTGTAATTTATACATATTAACTTTCACGTTATGTGTACAGGCGTTCCTCCACACAGCCCAGTATGATGCAGCCATCTCGGACTACTTCAGAAAGCAGTACCTGACTGGTGTGGCTTGCCTCCCCCTTCGCTACGGCACCAACCCACACCAGGTTCCTGCCCAGCTCTGCACCAACCTGCCAAAGCTGCCAATTACTGGTATGAGTGGGAATAATTTAAAATAAAGCAAATTGCAGTGGAAATTTAACTTGTATCTGGCATTCTAGAGAGAGCAGATAGGTTCCTGTCTTGCCATTATGTGCCACTGGGCTAATTGGTTCACAATTCAGGCTTACAGCTAGCATAAAAGAAGACATAATCAGCTGAGAACAGGACTGGGATCTGCGAAAGAAATGTTGCTTTCTTTCTTTGTTTAGTAACACTTTAATAAAAAGCAAATGCATTCAGGTGTAGTATTTGTACCAGGCTGCTCCATTGCAATAGCCAGCTGCTCTATACACTACACCATAGAGCAGGATTGGAATGAGCGAATTTCTACCCTCGTGCAAACCTGCGCTTTTAGACGGTTAGCACAGAAGTCTCTTTGCTTAGCAACAACTTAAGAACCATGATGGTGAAGCGCTAAAAGAAACGAAGACTTACGAAGAACACAGGACGCAGCGCTACTAGCAACTGAGTTTATTTTGAAAACAGCGCCCTCATATATACAAAATGTACGTCATCACTAAAGCCAAAATATTTTAACACTTGATCATAAAAGAAACAAACAGGTAAGAGATAAAAACCGCGCATGCACCCCTACCAAGGCAACAAATGCACTTCATTTTACGTTCTCTCTAAAAAAGCAACTTCACAATCCGATAGCAAAATATATGGTTGACTAACGCAAGCATTACCACTCCTCCTTATTTGATAAGCCTCAACGATCGCCCTGACAGTTCGATCGGCGTGCTTGTCAACAACAGTGGTTTTCTCAAAGTCAGTTTGTAAGTCTTCGTTTCTTTTAGCGCTTCACCATCATGAATCTATACCAACACGCCCAACTGGCAGTTATTCTAAACTTAAGAACGTTAGCAGCTACACACGTGCAAGTTTCTTTCATGAGGTGAAAATACTATGCTGCTGGTGGGAAGGAGATGCAAAATAATGCACTGAGCAAGCAGAGTACAATTTGAGGCAAAGTGCAAAGCTGGGTCACACCTCGGCGCAGGAACGCAATGAGAAATGCTTTGCACAGCTTGGTTCCAACGTGAGTAGCAGCTGAGTGAATGAAGAAAAGTGGGTGAACTGTAGAATTTTGCTGAGCAATGAATTTGTGTGATAAACCTCACATTCTTGAGTAAAGGAAAAGACAAATGAAAAGGGATGGTAAAGTGCAAGTGAAGACAACTCTCTGCCAGTGGGAGCTGAACCCACAACTTCGGCGTGATGCGTGTGCTGCTTTGTGAATGCAGCTATGGCAGTGGCTATCTGTTCCTGTTTGCTTCTTGCATACTTAAATGTATACATGTATTTATAACCGAGTATGAGGGTTGACTGTTCAGATCCTGCTAGCAGCTGAGTTGTACATTCTTCCATTTTAATCTCTATTCTCCTATCAGAAAAATACAAAAGCTCACTTTGGTCTTAATCCCCTGTGTACATTTTGCTAAACCCCAATGCGCCGGTTCTCGTCCGATCAAACCGACAAGACAAGTCTATAAATTAGAGCTGTGCGAATAGCAAAATTTTGGGTGCGAAGCAAATTCGAATAATAAAGATTGAGTGCGAATCGAATCTAATAATTTTCGAATAATTTTCGAATATTTCTCAAACATTTTTCGAATAATTCGAAGTGAAATTACAGAAAAGTTGCAGAGAATCCCTAAGTATGTTCTTGTGAGATAACGACATGAAAGTGTTTCTTTTCGCTAGGTTGATGAAGCACTGGTGGGGTCATATTTCATAGTTGTCTTTCTTATCAAGAATGAGGCAATGTAGAGGCTGAATTCTATTTGTGTACGTGATTTGGTGCAACCAAAGTGTTGCTGACAGCACTTTACACGGGATAGGCAAAGATGCCATTTCCTCAGCTTCTCCTCCTCTTTCAACTTCTGTGGAAGGCCAACTGATGTGGCGGACAAGGGTGTGCTCCCTTCAAGTCCGGAGTTCCAAATCTGCCTCGTAGACGTCGATATGTAAGAACATCTGAAATTTTGGATGCTAAAAAGCTTCGGCGTCTGATTTTTCGGACTTCCTGCCCAAATTTGAGGTCCAAATCAGCATTAATTGAGCCCCCAACTCTGCCACATCTTTCATCTCCATGTTGGAACCTGCGTTTTCTTGAGTTAATAAATTTGCGACCGGAGCTTAAAAGGCAGCTTTGCCGCAATAGGGGTGTGTGATGAGGTGAAGCATATTGAAAATCTAGGGACCACTTCCAAACGGACGTTGACTGTCTCTTGGCTAAGTTCGACCGTAACGGAGCTTGAAAGGCAGCTTTGCCGCAGTACGGGGATGTGATGAGGTGAAGCATATTGTAAATTTAGGGACCACTTCCAATTGGACTTTTGACAGTCTCTTGGCTAAGTTCGACCGTAACGGAGCTTGAAAGGCAGCTTTGCCGGAATACGAAAGTGTAATGAGGTGAAGCATATTGAAAATCTGAAGGGGTCACTTTCAATCGGACGTTGACTGCATTTGTCTTTGGGAAGTTCGAATAGTAAAATTTCAGTGCGAATCGAATCGAATAGCAAACACTATTCGAAAA
Organism: Rhipicephalus sanguineus; assembly: GCF_013339695.2. Lineage (NCBI taxonomy): Eukaryota > Metazoa > Arthropoda > Arachnida > Ixodida > Ixodidae > Rhipicephalus > Rhipicephalus sanguineus. Next base: position 1,195,962 of record NC_051180.1, read on the forward strand.
ATATTCGAAATTTCGAATATTCGCACACCCCTACTATAAATTCAACCATAAACCAACGTTAAAAAGTTATGACTACTATATTGTCAAGTTTAATGCAAGATACATATTGAAACTGCATAAATGCTTTAAACGTTGTATGATAATTTAATACTTCATTTCATTTAACATCTTGTTCTCAGCAACTTGTTAATGATTTCAAATATTGTGAAGCGTTTTTGCAGCTTCTTGGGAACGGAGAATATTTTTATTTAGAAACTCCGTGTGCGAGTGCGAGTAAATGTTTTTGAACAAGCAATGACACCCGCAAAACAGAGACAGCACGAGTTTATAGCAGAATTAACATGTGCCCTCTGTCTTCCTAATAAAACATCTGGACTGCAGAATTTATCTGGGATAGCCAAATATATGTGGAGCATTTACATCTACTGTGCCAAGTATTAATGACTCTCATGCACGAATTTAGCCTTCCAAATATATTACTATCATGCACAAAATCTGGAGTACTATCAGTGCATGCCTGATGCATTCTGAATATTCAGTATTTTAACCAGCTCTACAATTTTGTAGAACACTCTAGCATTGTTCCAGGCGTTTTCCAACTTGACATAGCTGTCACTTACGAGTGGAGGTTGAGGTTCTAAGATCAGCTGTTTGCTTTCTGAAGTGCAAAGCCAAGCTTTTCGGTGGTAGTAGTAAGGCACTTCGTGCGATACATGCAGTGCTCAACGGATCCCCGGGCTTCATCAACCTCTGCGATGCGCTGAACGCATGGCAGCTGGTGAAGGAGCTTAAGGCTGCCCTGGGCATTCCAGCAGCAACCTCTTTCAAGCACGTCAGCCCCGCAGGTGGGTCCCGTTTGGGAGTCCTGGAATTTCTATGCTGCATTTTCTACCCCCTAAAAATGCTTACAGTCTTTTGAGCATATCTTAAATCGTCATTTTTGTTGCTTGTTTTTTCTTTGTTGAAAACTCCCTGTCCACTACTTTCTTGTCAAGGATGCTGTGCTGTACTGGTTTTTCAGCGAAGCTGTTAGGTGCTAGGATCAAGGAGTGCACGTAGGCAACATTTAAGGTGGCAACCACTCTGACAGAACCACCATGTTGTTTCAAAGCATGCAGACACCTTGAATAAAGTTTCTGAGTTAGTTTTATTTCTGCAGTTTCACACACTTGTAGATAATCATGTTTGCCCGTTACCTTAAGAAAAGGTGGTGTCTGATTCAATGACTTCGGCCCAGTATGGTGCTCACCTGAACTGTTTTATACATCACTGTAATGTGCTCAGACATAAAATGCCATTATTATTATCAACATAAGAATTTGACTACTCAAAATGTGGTCACTCACAAAACAGCTGTTGGTTAGTGTCCACACGTTACTTTTTTTTCCCTTCTTTCCCTTCTGGTGGCGACACCTATATATTTGGGGCGACACCTATATATTTGGCGACACCTATATATTTGGTGTGCCGCCCATTAAAACCTTAGTTGAAAGTAGCGCATGTCCTGTGTGCTTCGATTGTGTTACGTGTCCTTCGCGCTTACAGAAAATATGAATTACTGATTCAGAGCCTGGGAGGTAGTGGACAGCACTCGTTTCACTTCCTTGAAGTCGTATAAGCTTGGAGTGCTTGCAGCTAACATATATCTTCAAACAGGGTGGCCCTGTGCAGCTGAACTGAAGGCGTTGCCGAACAATAATAATAAAGCGTGAAATGTGGGACATTTTTGAAGATTTTCGTACCTCTCGCGGGACGTGGGGCAAAAGCCCTCAATGCAGGGCAGTCCTGTGAGTCGCAGGACTGGGGGTAACCCTAGCACACATTAAAAAAAATTTCACGACTGATATTTCTGTGTACAGTACAAACCATCACAAAAGGGTGAGGTTGCAAATTTATCCTGTTTTCTGCTCGTTCCGATTGTTGTCTTACTTAATAAAGCTCACAACCAATGGCAATGCTTCCATATGCGTATCGATCTGTTGATCAAAAGTGCTATACATTGCTTGCAAAAAACGTTCAGCAATTTCATGAAAGTAATGCAAAGCTACTTAGCTACGAGAAAATTTGCAGCGACTTTTCAGAAACGGAAGACTTTGTCTGTTTGGCACTATGAAAGTTGGCTTATGCCAGCTTGTGTCGTGTGCTTATCATTCCAGTGGCAATTCAGGTCACCGCAGTAGCCAGAAAAGAAGATAACATAATTTGCAAGCCTTCCACTTTTCTGGTTCCGTGGTGACCATAAAAATGCAGCATTCTTGCTGTCAGCTTTGGTGTAAGCTAAATGGGCAGCCATCCCAAAAGTATATCGTGTGGAAGAACGTGTTGTTGGGTGAGTTGGTGCTTGCTGAATATATCATGTGCCCATGAGCTTGTAGGTTATTGCAGTTTATTGCAGTTGCACAAACTCGGCGGCGCAAGCTGCCCTGAAATTCAATAATAATAACCGGTAGCGAGGTTTCTGAAATTTTCTGCTCGAGAATATATAAAGGGAATGGATAGCAGAGGAGTGAAGAGCAGTCATGTTTGTCTACTTCATTTGACTGTACTTTTCGTTGCTATGCACTGCGATTTTCTTTCTTGTTTTCAAACAAATAGCCCGGCTATAGAGCTATTCAAACAGGTTGAGTAATGAAATTGCTAAACCTGTGAACTTAAAGAAGAAACATGATGATATCCTGCCGGCCTATCATATAACAGTACGTAGACCTGGCTATTTGAGCAGATTGAGGATGATGAAATTTTGAATCGTTGAACAAAAAACCAGGTGTGATCGTGTTGCCTTTTATATGGGCCTTCCTGAAACTTGCAGTGGAAATTGTGACCAGAGTCGCTTGTTATTGCACCTCTTGTATCTGAGCTATGAAGTGGCACAAACTACAAGATTCTTCTCTGCACAGGTGCGGCCGTGGGTGTGCCACTGTCGCGAGACGAGGCCAAGCTTTGCATGGTGGACGACATGTTTGATGATCTGACCCCTATTGCCACTGCTTATGCCAGAGCACGAGGTGAGCACTGTGTGCATCATCCCAAACTTCATTCTGCTCACACTAGTGATTTGAATGCGGTAATGATAGACCACTATTTAAGCACATCAGTGAACGAGGGAACGAAACAAATCCATAAGACAAATGCCTTCACTGGAAATTTGTTTAGCATCATACATGTGTTTATTCTGGAAAATTTTCTTTGCACCCATAAGCAGCACACTTTCAGTAAGCAAATGACTGCTTATAAAACGAAATTAATGTATATGAAAGCACTTTCTTTCTCTCATATCAGCAGCATCTTTGTTTCTTGTTGACTGCGCTATCTGGTGGCTGTGCACTATTTCCAGATTTTATTGACTATTAACTTGCCTATCTGCATGACAATTTTAGGGCATCTAGAAAATATTGAAAGTAGGAAGACAGGAGAGTTGTTTCATAACAGGGGCGTAGCCAGGGGGGGGGGGTTGGGGGTTCAAACCCCCCCCCCCCCCCGAAATTTTTCAATTTTGCTTGCGTATATATACACGCACACATACAAAACGCACGCACGAACATACATAAAGTATGGTTGACCCCCCCCCCCCCCCCCCCCGAAAATATTTCTGGCTAAGCCCCTGTTTCATAAGGTGAATAATTGGTGATCACTTCACAGCCTTTCACTTTTTACAATACTATGTACTGTGTTCTTTAGCATTTTGTCACTGGAGTCAGGCAGAAGAGCCTTCTAATTTATTTCCGGCTTTGATCAATGTTCTCAGGTGCGGATCGCATGTCATCATTTGGAGACTTCCTTGCCCTGTCTGACGAGTGCGATGCGGCAACAGCTAGAATTGTGTCTCGGGAGGTACGTGTCTAAGCCTCTCATAACGTCAAGTTCCCTTGCACTGACACCCAGCCCTGCCCCTTGATATGTTGACTATGCACTGCTTCGCGGTAGCTCGCTCCAAAGTTCTCATGCATTTCAGATGGTGAACAAAACCCCGAAACCAATTGCACTTATTATGTAGCACCTTTACCAGTGTACCCAACATGTTCAAATTATGTCTTTTATGGTTATCTCAATAGGTAAAAAAACCCGAATGCTATGAGGGTAAATCTGCACCCTCTTCAGCAGGCCTGAAGGAGACAAATGCCACCCTTCGCCTCTTAGCAGGCCCCTACTTTCTTTTTTACTTCCATGCCGCTTGCATGCACTGAACAACCTTGCAGAGAGCTTTAGTGCACTGCAAGACAAAGCATGCAGAACGTAAAGCAACGTGTCAAGCACTGTCTTTGTTCGAATGCTTTTTCCTACTGGCACAGTGGTGCCATGACTGTGTGTCTGTTAGAATGTGTGGTTCAGTGTGAAATTTCAATTTATTCCTTCCATGGCTTGCTGGAATTTGCCGCAGGTGTCTGATGGTGTCATTGCACCAAGCTACTCGGACGAAGCTCTGGCAATCTTGGCCAAGAAGAAGGGTGGCAACTACTGCGTGCTCAAGGTAAGAATTCGCATAATGCAGGTTTCAGTGCCGAAGAAAATGTGTGTAATATTTAGGGGTGTGCGAATATTCGGACTTTCAAATATTTTTCTAATAGTGTTTGCTGTTCGATTCGATTCGCACCAGAATTTGATTATTAGAAGTATTTGAACTTCCGGAAGATAAATATAGGGATGGGGCGAATAGTAAGTTTGAGGTTTGAAGCGAATCCGAAGCGAATAGTGATTTGGTCGAATATTTTCGAATTGAATAGTTCGAATAGTATTTACCGCATACTATTGAGAAAAATGAGCATTTTTGTCATGACCCTTGCACAATATTTTTAAGGACTGGAACTAGGTATGAGTGAATGTCACTTTTTTGGTTTGAAATGAAGTGGAAGCAGCCAGTCTTGGGCAGTAACTAGTTACTAGTAACGCGTTACCGGTAACTAGTTACTTTTTTCAGTAACTTGTAACTGTAACTAGTTACTTTTAAGTTAGAGGAACTTGTAACTGTAACACTGTTACTTTTTTACACAGTAACTGTAATGGGAAATACCGTTACAGTTACTTCTGTTTTTATAAAAAATTATCCAACAGCAGCACTCGTTAAAGGCCGACGTTAAATGCTTTCCGTTCTTTCTAGCTACCTTCTTTACGATATCCTCTCACTCCGCCATTCAACTTTCCACAATAGGGCTCCTCTCGCAGTTTAGGAGAGGAGGTCGCTAAGAGGATTGTCTTCCCTGCAGAAGATCCGAGGTCAGAGGTTGGTCGGAGGAGGTTTTTAAGGCAACTTCAAGTTTATTTGTAAACTACATATCGTAAATCAATCATGCTGCAGCTGAACAGCTTGCTTAGTTCACGTCCTTTTTATTCAGCGCACACACACACACACACACACACACACACACACACACACACACACACACACACATATTGTCACTTGAGCTTCTGGCTCTGTTCTTGGTGTGCCGGTGGAGAATTAGGACGTCTATTTCACAGTCTTCTTCATCCGTGGCTCCGAGCTAATCGTGTTTGACAGGCAGCTAGAAAGCAGCAGCACGCGAAATGGCTGAGAGCCAGCAATACGAATTAGCGAAGCAATTTTTTCAAGCCTCTCTGGAACTGATTGTAAAAGGTTTACTCCAACTTAACACAACTATTATTAACAAAATGACATGAACGTTACGCCTCCTCTGCAGGCGGCATCCTCAGGTTCCAGGAGACCCCCCCCCCCTACCCAACCTTCGTCCACGAGCCAGCGTCGTCCCATTGTTTATATCAAAGCTATGCGCTGTTGTCCAGCAGTGTTCAACAAGCCCCGTGTTAGAGTGCGGTGCATGGATTGCCCTAGCAATATCCCGTGTTTCCTGCCTGTTTCAGCGATGTAAGTCGCGTCGCAATCACCGCAGTATACTTGCAGAATGACCCCGCTCTGATCGTCCGCAGGTGTGTGGGCTTTGGGTTTCGCGAACACATGTTCCAAGGTATGACGCGGGGCTTGAAAACGGTTTGTACGCCCAGCGGATGCAAAGCTCTCCGAATGGGGCTTGATACACCTTAAACATGGGCGTCGTCTTCACTCGTGATGCACTCCCCGTTCTTCTTCGCATGCATTTCTGAGTATCATTAATAAACGTCCTAGGATACTGCCATCGTTCCAGTGCATCAACCACGTTTTCCAGTTCTAGTTCCAGTTCTACCAAAACATTTTCTTAGGCGTCCAGGATATCCTAGGACGTTTATTGAGGCGACAAAATGGGGCGTACACAACGATTGCTTCTGTTGGGCTCCCTTTTAAGTATCATTCGCCTGGAGTTTTACCACGTGCAATTCTGACTACCCGCATGCCTTCGTACGTTTTTAATAAATAAATTCTATAATTTGTTTTGTGATTTATAAGTTATTTGTTACAGTAGCGAAAAAGTAACGACGTTACTTTTTCACAGTAACTGTAACTGTAACAAGTTACTTTAGGAAACTCTGTAACTGTAACTGTAACAGAGTTACTTTTTTGGCTTAGGTATCTGTAACACTGTTACTTTTTACTGGTAACGTGCCCATGACTGGAAGCAGCCTTGAATAGTATCAAGATTTGAATATTAGTAGGTTGCAAGTTTAAGTGGTGCAATACATTACAATTTAAAAATTACTATACTTAGCGCATATAAGCCCATATAACATGCTTTTAAACTTAAAAAAATATGTACATTTAACTTTGAAGTGTGGCTTCGCGGCAGTGCAGATTTCCCCTGGATGAGTTGTTTCACGGCACAGCAACCAGACGGTGCAGTGAAATCACCTTTACAGGGGGTTATGTGCGGTCAAATGTATACATATATTCGTTCATTTCGAATACTTCGAAATTTCGAATAACCTAAATTCATATCGAAGTGAATTCGAATACTGCAATATTCGTTCGAATATTCAAAATGCACGAATATTCGCCCATCCATAGATAAATACAGTCAACGTCTTATTTTTCGGACTCCCTAGGGACCGCGAAATAGTCCGAAAAATCAGACATTTCGAGAGAGCGAATTCATGCTTTTTTTATTCCGCTCAAGTGGTCATATTGCCACAGCCACGTTCGAAAGAGCTTTAATACATCCCTGTACACTTATCAGGCACTTTGGTGCGTGCCCAGGCTCTCATGAATACATTTGGTGCCTGCCGGGAACGCCGCTTAACTACGTGCCGGCCGCCAATTGTGAATTTGCATCTTGTGATGGAGCACCGCTGATAACAGCAAAGTGCGAAATAAATTACGGGTCTCTCGCATGGAGCGTTTGGAAACAATGACATGGAACACAGACCATGGCGGAACAGCGGATGATTCGTCCGGCTTTCCCCGATACGTGTGCGCATGGTTTACATGCGCACACGCATCGCCAAAGCTCCGCCAATACGCAGCATTTGCTGCCACGTGAAGCCGATCGTCCCTAGTTGTGTGCAACACATTGCCAACTATGTTGACACCGTCAGTGTCGGGGTGCTTTCTGTACTGTACGCACGCGTTTGTCATGAAAGTGTTCGTGATACCCACTCCATTCTTGACCACACACACGCGTAGGGAGGGTGAGCTGCTTATGTTAGTGAAGGCAACGCATCTGTGTGGCTCACCTAGCAGTCTCGCACAAAGAGGCAGCATGAAGGTGGTGCGGTGCTTTTGGGTTATACGCATACCACTTGCGTGAGGCCACATGCACTACTGAGTAGTTAGCTGACGATGCTTATCAGAAGGGTCGTCAGCGATTAAGCTGTACTGGTGCGTTTGCCGCCTGCTGCCATCATGCCTCCATGCGTTTCCCGATGCTTATCTGTAAAGACATCGCCACACCGTTGACACCTTGACGGTGGCCCCTTCAGATTATCAATATTCTTCACACCATCACACTCTGGCATTGCGGCAAAGCTGCCTTTGGGAGTCTGCTCAGGCCGCAAATGGATTGACTCACGAAAGCGCTGGTTCGAACCTATGAGATGACAGACACGGCAGAGGTGGGGGCTTTAATTTAAGCCATTTCGGACCTGAAATTTGGGCAGAAAGTCTGAAAAATCGGATTCTGAAGATTTTAAGCGTCCAGAATTTCAGATGTTCTTATACACTGACATCTAAGGGGCAGATTAGGAACACGTACTCAAAGGTAGTACGCCTTTGTCCGCCACATCAATTGGGCCTCCACAGAAATTGGAGGAGGAGAGGTTGAGAAAGTAGTCTTTTCCTTTCACGTGTAAAGTGTTGTTGACACCACATTGGTTGCACCAAATAACGTAAACAAATACAATTCGACCTCTGCATTGCCTCATTCTTAGGAGAACTAGGGAACACCACCTCTTCAGCGCTTCACCAACCTAGCCAAAAGAAACTCTTTCATGCTTCCATCGCATAAGAATATGCTTAGGGAGCCTCTGCAACTTCTTTTCTGTAATTTCGCTTTGGAGTATTCGAGAAATGTTCAAAAAACATTCTATTTGATTCGCACTCTTATTTTAATATTTGAATTCGCTTCGCACCCAAAATTTTGCTATTCGCACAGCTCTAGTAGTTTCTTAATGCACCGGCACTTGAAGCAAATGAGCAGCTCTTAATTGTTGATAAAATGTTGTGACATCTATTTGGTGAGCAGCATGCATGTGTGATGTCAATGACACTTTAGCGAGCATTACTGGTGTGTAATTGTGGGTATTGTTGCTTTCAAAACATAATGTGACGGCGTGATCTTGAAGTTGGCTCTTTCCAAACCACGACTTTTGATGTTCATATCTGATCCACTCGAACAAACTCGGCTTCTGTGGTGCATTGAAATGTGTGAACATTATGCTCCATTCCTCACAATAGCAGTGAAAAACAGGGTGTTGTGCAATGTCACATTTTATCAACAATAGTGCGCAATAGTTGAGGAGGCTTTTCAAAACTCTTTCATGTAGTATTAGACTTAGCTGCAGCATGTTACAAAGAGTCGCAGTGCTTTATTGGACCAGAATACATTTACACAATGTCCTGTTGCATGTGACTGCAATACCTACAGTACGGAACAGGCCTCGCATACATTTTTTTTTCTGCCATTTTGTGTATGTGCCGCAGTGTAGTCAACTTGGTGGCTTTTTAGTCTTTATGCTGTATGTTATACAAAGTTTACTGAAAAAGCTAGAAATTTTTGGTGTAAATTGCGCATAATCATTAAGGGGTTGCTGTTATTGAAGACATGTGAATACTAAACAGTTCAGCGTTGGCAATTCTGTGGGAAACATTGAACCACTGTGACTCGGAGGCAATGGAGCTTCATGCTCAATAAACAATTCTTTGGAGAAAAAAATCAATTTTCTCCATTTCGGCCAGATGGATGTGAACTACGAGCCGACACTCATGGAATCCCGCACGCTGTTTGGCCTGACTCTTGAGCAACGCCGTAATGACGCCAAGATCAATCGGGATCTCTTCACCAACATTGTGTCAAAGACCAAAACAGTGAGTGCTGGTCCATTTCATACTTTTTAAATGTTTGTTGAAGGCTGTAAGCTGTCTTCAGCCTGAGATATACTAGTACTGTCTAGTGCACAGGTTGAGGGAGAAAATTAAATGCGGACGTGCAGTCAACACTGGAAGCTAAGCGCTTTACACATTCAGCTCAGTATGCATGTTGTTGTCTACCTGTTAGCAACAAGTACGTCTTGCATCGTGAGCAGCATACATATTGCTCTATTCAGCGACTAGAAAATAATGTACAACACCGCAGTCCCACGCTCCATCCCTCCACATATAGAATGAAGTTTGAAGTCTCTCACGTGTGCTGCAGCAACAAACAGGCAGCATCACTGCTAAAGCACTGAACACGTGCACACACAAACTGTGAGGATGCATCGCTTTGGAAAGTTAGAGATGCGTGCTGTAGTGCTTATAATCAGCATTTAGATGTAAGGTGTAACTGTCTGGAATACCATATACTTACTCCCTTGAGGTACACTGAATCCTTGGCCAGTCTTTGAATGTAGAGAATTTGAGGAATTGCAAAAGAAGATGCTTTTTAACATAACTAGAGGCCAGTGAACTGAGTAAAGTAAGGTCTAGAAGAGGGAGTTTTTTGCTTGGTCGGGAAGGGGCTTACCAGTTTTGTCAGCTGCCCGGCTGTTGGTGAAAGCAGTAGCGGCAGTAGATTTTCACTGTGCAAGAACTTACGTGCGTTCCTCTGAAATCCAGCTGCCAGAGCCTGCCATCCGGGATCTGATTGTGGCCACGATAGCCCTCAAGTACACCCAGTCCAACTCTGTCTGCTATGCGAAGGATGGACAGGTAGGTGCTTCTGTAATAAAGGCCACTTAATGAGTGTTTTAAATGAAATGGAAAAACTGTCAGCACGTTTGTAGCAGAAAGATGCAAAGGAAATTTATACAGATTTTTCAGAAGCTTCCTATTCGCCTTTTTGGTTGGTTTCAAGATTGCGATAGCAGCAGCATGTGTTATATCTCAACAAACTTCCGGTAACTTCAGTTATCACTCTCAAACACCAAAGCAGAAAGCGTGTTTTTTTAAGCTGTGCCAGAGTAAGGAAAGGCTCTTTTTCCACTTTCATGTAAAACGAAGGCGCTTAAAGTTAAGGACTAACTCTTATAATTTTGCGTATAGCTTAGAAGAATATTTATTTGAAATATTTCGCCAGACACAGGGAGAAAAGTGCTAATGTGCGGGCTACTCGCTAAGGCTTTCGTTCCTCACCAATGCTACTAGGCTACGCTGACACACAAAACTGGAAGCTATCCAGCACCTCCTGTGTTTGTAAACAGCGAAAGGGTCTATACTGGGTGACAACCAAAGAAAAAAAATTGGCCGCGTATCTGCGTGCTTCGCTGCAAATGTCGTCTAAAGACGATAGAAGAGGCGCTGCGTGAGATATGGACGCCATCTGACAATACGTCGGGAAACACACGCTGGTACTCCCGGCGCAGCGGCAGGCGAAGACCGGCGGTGACCAACGCGACCGGTGGGGACGCCGGCCAGCCCGAACACGCTGTTTGGCGCGATGCGCCGAAGGAGAAGAAACGTACGCACTCAACGAGTACTCTCCACACACTCTTTTATTTACACGTCGCCTGGGTAAAACAGAAATGCCAGAGCGGCCCCCCTGTCATTCGTACAATGCAATACTGAACCGAAACCGAAACACAACATGAGCTTGTGCAGAGGGCACGGAGGAGGACAAGTTTCAGCGCAGTCGCATTTTCAGCGCAGCTTAAGAAACTAGGGTTGTAACATTGTAGGGTGAGTAGGGCCAGAAGGACCGTCACGACGAAAACCTGCCTCCTCAGTCGTATTCGCCTGGAACGTTGGTGTGGCTTCGCGTTCCCTCCTCCACTCCTGGCCTTTCCACAAAGCTACTGCCTAAGTACGAAGGCCCCTACCGCGTCCTACGTCAAGCATCCTCAGTTAACTATATGATTGAGCCTGTTCAATCATCTACGGGCCGCCGTCGTCGCGGCCGCGAGACTGTTCACGTCGATCGACTGAAGCCGCATTATGACCCACCAGCTGTACCTCTTCCTTAGGTCGCCAGGATGGCTCCTTTTCCGCGGGGGAGTGATTTGTAACATGGTACGGCGCAGACAAGAACGCCTGCGAAAGAAGAAGACGAAGACGGTGGCTGTTGGCGCTCGCGCTTGCTCGGCTTGGAGCGCTGATCGCTTCAGCTGTGGCAATCTTTTAATAAACGCGTTACTGTCTCAACGTTAAACACATACCATCAAGGTCTTTAAAATTGCGTATCTATGTATTTTCTGTTAAAGGAACACACCGCCTAATGCTTACCTAGTGATGTTGCGCCTCAGATATGCGTAATGTTTGCTTTTTGATCAACAATGTACACAAGTATGAACCTAGTCAGCCGTTCACGATGGCTGGCCCTTGGGCAAGTGGTTCAACTTTGGCCGAGTGGTTGAATCGAGGGACGTGCCGACAAACAGAAAGACAGACAGAAAGACAGACCAAAATTTCTGCGTTTAAGTTCCCCAAGAAAGACTATCGTCTTTAAAATGGTAGCTTCGCCCACATAACCACAGCTCCTGCCCTACACCTGTGAAAAACAGTTGTGCTAGCTGGTTTCCGCTCGAACTAGAGATCCTTGTTCGCGGCTTATGTAAATGCTACGCATATTAAGAGTTAAAGGTTTGTCGTTACAACCTAAAATGTTACATATGACTGAGCAGCGATGTCAGGATCCCTGACGGAATTTACCCGGGCTTCAAGTTTCTGACCTGAAACCAGCGACACAAATGTGGGTCTGTATACGAAAGTCAGCTGTGTGATACACTTGAAAATTTATGCAAATTGTTTTGTGGGAGGGACAGCAATGGCTGTGGGAGGAGCTGGCATATTTCCTTAGGTTGTAACAGAGTATTATAGTTGACAAAAAATTCGTCCTGCTCCAGCATTTGAACCCTGAACCAACACCAACGTCGTCTTATCACGAGGCTCTGATGATAGTGACTAAAACTCTTGTACTGCAATCTGCTAGCCTAATGGTTAGCAGAAATGGTAGCTAGAGCAACCATCCTGGAAAGACGTTGGTCCTGGGTTCAAATCCTGAATGAATTTTGCCATCTGTTGTTGAGGTTGCCTTGCTTTCAACCTTGGTTTATATTTTCCTGCCTTTCCACGAATGCAGCGCCGTCGAGCTTCAGTATCGAGATATAGGCTGTAAAATGTGTAGTGCACTGGTAAATATTACTACATAGGCAGCATGTTTTGCACCAATGCTATGTGTGTCTAGATCTCTGATGTCCCTCCAACAGTGTGTCATTCCGAAGAAACCCAAAACATTACATCCTTTTGTAGGTGATTGGCATCGGTGCTGGCCAGCAGTCCCGAATTCACTGCACACGACTTGCAGGTGACAAGGCCAACAACTGGTGAGTCGAACAATTGCTCTGGTGCACGTGTGGATATAGATCAGTAAGTTGCAGATATACGAGATTTGGGTTGGGCTTTGGCTGATGACTGAATTTTCCTGGCTAACTATAACATGTGTATCTTCTGCAATCAGCAACTCTTCATTGGTAATGACACCTTGTGTGGGAAATCTCAATAATGCTTGCCCTGGCAACGCTGCGAGTAACTGCTGGTAACACAGCATGATTGATTATTCTAAAGGCTGTCGAAGAACAGGAGAGTACTGAACTGGGATGGTTGGCACATAACTCAGTAGAACAAACAGCACAAAAATGGGGCGTAGTTAAGACGACAGATAATGCTGCTTCACTTGTGTTTACTACTCTCCCGTTGAGCCATTGTTTGTTCTGTTTCACCGGAAAAAAAATTTTTTCATCTGTGTACATTTGAGATTGTTGAATGTACAGTATAACCTCATTACAACAGACTTTCATAGTGAAGAGGATTTTGGTCTGTTATAAAGGGAGTATGTAAAATCCAAGTACTGTTACAACAGACTTTTATATAAACGCTGAATGGGTCTGTTATAACCGGAGAGAATTACGAGTCACAAACATGGTCTTATTTTTAACGGGGGACCAAAAAAGAATGCGATTTTTGGAAAATCGCATTTTCAGTTTCTGTAGCCCGTTTTCCATCTGATTCCAAAATATCTTCACTGAAAACTACATAAAAGTGCTATAAAATTTTATTTTGCGTCTGCCGACATGGCGAAAATTGCGGAAGTAGCAAAAAAAAAACAGCGTTTTTGAAAATTATAGCTTGGCAATGGCGCAACCAGTCGCCACCATTTTGGACTCGTCGTAAAGAGCATTTCTCCGTGTTGAAGTTCTCCGTTTCAGCTAGCTTCTCCATTCAGTAACAAGCGTACAAAAAGCACATGCTTGAAGTTCAATTCAAGGCCTCCGATTGGCTGCTTTTGCCGTGATGCTCGCTTCGGGATCGTCGTCTGCTGCTTGTGCATCGCGAGGTCGTAGCTGTCAAAAATTGCGCTACTTAGTGACGCGTTCGCACTCGTTCTGTGTTCACGGGTCGACGATAATTTAGAACGCTTTAGTTTGGCAGCTGCAAGTGGAAGCTCAATCATCAGATTACGATAGCGCGCTGCACTCGTCACGAACATCGCGGGCATGCTACTGTAATAGTGTTGACTCGTTGGACCCGCTGTTAGAGGTTCTTCTTATCAGCACTTCGGAGCTTATGATGAAGACCACCGCGGGACAACTCTTTGTACTCACAATCGAGCATGACGTACTTTGAAACATCGGGCACCGCGGCCACGCACATCCCAACCGAGCTTTCTACTCGATGTCGTGGCTAGGCCTAACCCCGCTAACGGTGCCAACGTACGAGACAAATCCGAACTTTGCGGGCAAGAACATCGCGCAAGCAGACATGCGAAAACAAAGAAGTTGCAATGCCATTTGTCACAAGCAACGAATCGCATCGCCCGCTGGCTCTGCAGATCCGCGGATAGGCATTTTGCGCATCGGCAGCGGACCCCCTGGCCAAGCTCGCCGCGCAGCGACCACTCGGAGCAGCAGTGGCAGCGGCCAGCAATTTCACGCGTCAGCGTCCCAAAATGCAACACCAAGCACGCTGCGTGCCGATTTTTTGTCGCTACAGCTAGGCATAGCTGATCATTGAAAGACCAGAGATCGGCGGCCTTCGTTCTTAAATCGGTACGTCGACATCCGCGGCGCGCTGTTCCCGTCCCGAAAGTATGCGAAAGTATGAAAGTGAAGACCATTTTTGAGCACTGCTTATTTAAACATTAGTTCAGCTTGTATGGCATGGGTTGTGGGGCCATGTGGAGAGAGTGCATTGAGGTAAAGTTATTTGTGCAGTTATTATACTGGGGCTTCTGAGCATGCTTTTTTTTTCATGGGTTGAGGTTTACTAATGCAGCTCAATAACAGGAAATACTTGCAATCAATAGGTGGCTGAGGCAGCACCCCAACATCAAGAGCATGGTCTTCAAGAAGGGTGTCAAGCGTGCCGAGATCTCCAACATCATCGACGTCTACGTTGGCGGTGTCTTTGGGGAGGCACGTGTCTTAGTCTTTCTTTTGCATTGTGTTCTTGTACTGTAATGTACAGAAATGTTTTATGATGTAATGTTTTGTTGTTGTCATCACCTGTGTAGGACATGCCTCTGGAGCAGTACCACAACTCTGTGGAGAACCCTGTGCCCCAGCTAACTGAGGTGGGTTTTCTGATCACCGAGATGGACCGTGTCGTCACAATAAAGTCAACTCTCGTTACGAGTCACAACCAATCTGACACGAAGATGTCTTTGTTATATGTGACATTCATTATGGTGTACTTTTGGTATTTGCGACATTGTGACAGGCAAGAAATGCTAACTCTGTTATATTCAGCAATTTGTTATACATATTAAGGTCTGACTCTGCTATTGCATGTGATTCTGCATGCTGTGAGGACTTCCGTGAATGTACCTTTCCAAGTCATTTAATGCTCAATATAGCCTTCATTTTCAGCTTTAGTGGCTCAGTTTTGTTTTAAAACTGAATGCAAATGCCAGTCTTCCTAATGTTAGGCTACATCAAAGAACATCAGGCAGCGAGAGCTTGTCTGCAACCATTAACTACTACATCTCTCAACCAAGCCTGTCTTTTGGACGGTTGATAAAAACTTTTGTATTGCAATTAAAATGAGGCCTCATGCCTGTTTATTGGAAGCTCCCTCAGCTGGTTAAATTTAATCAGGTGTGTTTGATTACACTAATGCAGATGGGTTACTTCGGTATTGCTGTTGATGGTGAGCTGTCTTTCTTTACTGAGAGTGGTATTACGTAGTCGAAATGTACAATTTCCAAACAGGATTCACATAAACATGATCCTCAGTGTACTAACTTTCTCTCGCCCATCATGTTTGAAGTATTTAGAATTAAATGCACTGGCTGTTGCTCTGCAAAGAGAGGCTTTTTATGTCTCCTTTCTCTCTCTCTCTCTCTCTCTCTCCTTTCTTTTTTTTACAACAGGCGGAAAAGAAGGCCTGGATTGCCAAGTTGTCTGGCGTGGCCCTCAGTTCGGATGCTTTCTTCCCATTCAGAGACAACATTGACAGGGCGCGTCAGGTAATATTTATCTTTCATGGTTTCAATAAGTCGTGAATTATATGGCAAGTGCCCAAGGGGGAGGCAGGAAGTTCGGTGGGCAGATGAAATTAAGAAGTCTGCGGGGATAACGTGCCCGCAGCAAGCACGGGACCTGGCTAATTAGCGTAACACGGGAGAGAGCAACCTGGGAGACTAGGTAAGCCCACTGCCTTTGCCCTGCAGTGGGCGTAGACAGGCTGATGAATGAAATGAACAGATTAGGCTTGTGCGAATATTCGAACGAATATTGCAGTATTCGAATTAGCTTCAACACGAATTTAAATTCTAGGAAATTTCGAAGTATTCGAAACGAACGAATAGACATATATAAACCGCATGTAACCGCCTGTAAAGGTGGTTTCACTGCGGTGGAGGCGGTGCTGTACCGTGAATACACCTTTCCAGGGGAAATTCGCACTGCAGCGAAGCCCTACTTCAATGTTAAATGAATGCATACAGAAAAACCACGTTAATTCAAAGTCACTGGGACTGTGATCGATCTTCTGATGAAGCGGGTTTTCAAATTAACCAAACATGAAAAACGTGGATGCAAGGAACTTTGAATTGCTGAAAGTAATCAGAGGTGGTCGTTTGCTGTGCCTGCTAGTTTGCGGCTCCAAGGGTTATTTTTTCCAGCAATACCCGGTCTCAATTTTGCCGCTAAACCGGGAAAACGGCGGGCCTCGCTGCTGCCTGTGCAAGGAAAAAATTCACAGCATATCCACGTGGTGAATGATGATGAGTGGGGCAAAGCTCCGGAGAGAATCATCGGTAAACCGTGAATCTTCTTTGTAACGCCCCATCAATCATCACATAAAGAGTGAGAAACAGTGTGTGTATATTACAAACATCAAACTTTTATTTTTCTTAATTAGATGATGCTTGGCTTGCGTTGTCCCTTCATTATCACGGCTTTATGGTCCGTGAAGTGAAGGGACAGCGGTTCCTGTACGGGTTGCAACTGGAAATTTGAAAATACCAGGTCTATACATGTCCCTCGGATGGTCGTTGGTTTCATATGATCAAAATATGTGCACATGAGAGCATATTTGGCTGCCATATGTTGTATTAACCACTCGTTGTTCTTTTCGGTAATATCGACATTCAGGTCAACTAACACAAATGGTCTATTCTTGTACTTGTCATAATTACACAATGCCATGTCAATGAATGTCTTGATATTCCCACTCGACAAATTGGGTGCAAGGTACATGGTCATGATGATGCATCCATCAAAATCGATGGCAGCATATTCACCGTTGTGGCTCTGTGTCGTTGGTAGTAGCTTCAGATCTTGTGCCGTTTCTGTTTGTTTGACGTATACGGCCACAACACCTGCAGGACACTCTGCATCATCGATGCACACGACTAGAACGTATCCTTTGATATTTGGTCTTTTGGCGTTCCAAGTCTCGGTAAGACAGAGAACGTCCACCGCAGTAAGTATGGGGTCCCATTTCACGTCGTCTACGTGGGCATGCAAAGATCGAACGTTGGGGAGGGCAATGTTAAACTCGTTGGTAGAGTCAACGTCTTCTTGCAGGCTTCGGAGGCACCGCTGCGTCAACGTGGGTAGTCGATGTTGGTCTAGGCGTTGAAATTCGTTCAGCATTGCGCATTACTCTTGGAATGTTGTCTTCGGGCGTCGTTGAAAACACGAGACGTAGTAAAGAAGAAAGAACGCCACACAGGCGAACACGCTTGAGAGTCTCACTCATCGTCGTCGTCTTCTTCTTCTACTGCATACCAGAACACGCGCAGTAAAGAAGAAAGAACGCCACACAGTGGAACAAACACGCAAGAGAGTCTCACTCGTCAACGTCGTCTTCTTCTACTGCATACCAGAACGCGTGCTTCTCACGAACTAGAGGTGGCTACTACAAACAAACAAACAAACGGAGGATGGACAGACCCACGGCATAAGGAGCTTCGCCCCTAAAAAAGAAAAGAAAGGGGGGAAAAAAAGTCTGTCTCCTGATCAACTGAAATGCACGCCTGCGGAAAAGACGTGCTTCACTGCAACACAGTGGTGACACGCGGGCAGCATGTCACCTGCTCCTCGCAG
>NC_051180.1:1219042-1319961 GCF_013339695.2 Rhipicephalus sanguineus
GGCCTGGTCTTTAAACTGTGTGAAAGACGGCTTGGATGTGGACAGGGCATCAAAAGACCTCGCTGCCACGTGCAGGACAGGAGGCGTCATAGATCACTTCATCGTAAGAGGCATCCAGGATTTCCACCAGCTGTGCTATATCTCACACTTCACTACACTTAGACCCCTCGTAGCCGCGATCACGAACGGATCTGATTAACAAGTCCGGTCCAGCTGCTGGTGCTCACTGATCACGGTGATAATGACCTTGATCAAGAACTGTCAAGAACCCCTTCTACACATACACACGGGATCGTGAAACATGCGTGCG
Organism: Rhipicephalus sanguineus; assembly: GCF_013339695.2. NCBI lineage: Eukaryota > Metazoa > Arthropoda > Arachnida > Ixodida > Ixodidae > Rhipicephalus > Rhipicephalus sanguineus. Next base: position 1,219,353 of record NC_051180.1, read on the forward strand.
TTCCCATCATAACAGATAAGTATAATCATAACAACTGTAACGCAACTGTAACAACTGCAACTGTGACTGTACCGTACGTGCAGTGCGCCTGCGTGTGCCACTCGGTATATCCAGGGGAACTTTGCTGAATGAAGCTTAGTTGCGAGTAAAGCCTGTCGTGTGCATTTGTGCTTCTTCTTTGTGCTGTTCGGATTCGCGCTATCCAGTATCGAAGAATATAAGCACTACATATCAGCTTACCGCGTCTGGTGTTGGTAACACCCATGTTGCTGTAGGCATCGTTACGCAACTGTAAACAACTGGTTATATAAAACATATGCGACTCTTCAGCATATGAGCGTGTTTATACCACTTCCACATTTCTCTAGCGTCATTCCGTAACGTTTCGCTCAACATGAAAAATTATGCCAGTCACCATCCCGCGCATGCTTTGCATAACATCGATTCCCACAGTACGTGGGATCTGCCGAAATTTTTGTTTGAGGCACTCATCCAGGCCCTCAAGATGACAGGAATCCCGAACAGTATAGGCGGTATAGAATATGGCTAACTTCAGGAGGGTGCCGATCAGATAAGCTCATCATATGACGAGGGCAACTGAAGCCACTAGTGTGATTGATTAAAAGTGTCCCTAATCGGCAGCCAGTAGCATTTTCTCACATAGCAGTCAAAGTGCAGTTCAGGGCTTCACTGAGTAGCCATAAGCATGTCTCTTGTAAGGCCCACACCCTGTGTAAGGTCTTTAAGTAGAGAAGATCATGCATGAGAAAATGCAAGATGTCATTGATACCTCAGCGTGCAAGCTTAAATTGTGCACACGATTCCTACTTGTAAATATCTAGGTGCTAACCTAAGTACGTGTTTGTTAAATGCCTTCTGCACCGGCCTTTACTACGTGCTGGCGAATTCCCGTTGTACTTCAAGTTCACAAGTCTGTTAGCATTGTGCATTTTAGATAGTGTGAACTCTTATACCTTTTGGACATTCAACATTCTTGGGCACAATCCAAGACAGATGGCTCGATCTCTGTGTGCATGGATTTTTTCAGAGCGGTGTGCAGTACATTGTCAGCCCTGGAGGTTCCACCAACGATCAAGGAGTTGTGGAGGCATGTGACGAGTACGGAATCACTTTGGTACACAGCGGTCTACGCCTGTTCCACCACTGAGCAGCTACTGTAGTTGGACAGGCTATCCACCGCCCGCTGGACTTTGTCTTCCGGTCTCTGTCCAAATGGTTCATTGGGAAAGTGCTGTGTAAGAAAACAAAAATGTTTTGTGGCATTATACGCACTGTGTGCTCGACTTCCAAGCATGCAAGTGTGTGGTGTACATAAACTATTTGGATATAAAACCCGACCAATAAACATTTTGCAAACCTGTTTGTGCCTGGTGCTTCAGTCTCTTCTGAAAACAACTGTAAAAATGCTAACCAGGTTTAATAGTGCAACTTCTCTTTTCTTCTCGTAGATCTGTTCTGCTAAATCAAATAAGTGCGGCAACCCATGGTCAAATGCTCGAATGCAGAAGCCAATGTGCAAAATGTACACCATTGGTCATTAGTTCAGTTTTTAAAGGTTAGGTGGCATTTGCAAATTTCAGTGTCATGGATAACTGCGGGCGAATGACTGCATTCTTGCTATCCCTTTGCGACGTGCATTATGATTGACTGTCCATAAATGCGTGAAATTTCTACAATTTGACGTCGTGGTTCTGGAGACTCAATTTAAAGAGTACAAGTGTTTTAATTAGCTGTAGTGTATTTTATAGCAATTAATTGCAATTGTGATGTAGTTATTCAATTACTGTCTTGCCATATTTCTTCACAAAACTTATTCAATTGCCCACTCAAATTACATCCTCTAGTTATCTGCTGATGGCAAGCATTCCCGAGAAATATTTTAAAATATTTCGAAAAATGCTGCCAAAACGCCCCACGTCGAGCGTCTTGTTAAACCTATGGTACTGCCTTCACCAAAATGATTGTGTGTAGCAAACTATTACACCCAGAAGTAGTGCATCAGAACTTTTGGTAACAAGGACATTTAATTTACCATTAGCTAAGTGTCCGTTGTCTCTTTATTGTCACTAGTGCATAAAAATGGCTGGCAAAAGTAAGTCGTGTGTACAAATGTACACATTGTGTCACAGTGGTATGCTGACTGACGCTCGGGAACTAGGCAAGGATATGCAGCTTTGTGGATTTCGCAGTGCTTGTTATAACGGCAAAATAAGCCACTACATGGCTGAAACTGACCTCAAAAAGGTGTCTGTATCTGTGTTTCGTTTTATAAAGTAAGCATATGTGTGTTTTGTACACAAATATATGAAGTCTGCATTGCAAATGTTTGCGTACCTACTGACATATTGGGGCTAATTCAATTTGCCTACACCACCTAAACCAGTTCGCGATATGGTGCACTCTGCTGTTCGGTTTATAAGTGCACCCCATGCTCTTGCACCCATGTGTCTATGCAATATGTGGTGCATTTAGGCCTCAGAAACTGACGATAACTGTGATCTGCATGCAACCTCGCGCATGCATTAAAGCGTACAGAACAAAAGACCTGCTTCATGTCACCACGTCGCCATTCGTTTTAGTGTCGTGTTGTATCTGCGCCACTGAAATGAAACTGCACTATATTTCTCCTTGCATGTACCGACTTGCTGAAAAGACAGGTGTGCAATCGTAAATTTGCTCGAAAATATGCAGGTTTAGGAAATGTTCTAGTTGGGCAGTAGGCTACACTTAATTGTTTCCAAAAATCCAACTGTTAATGGCGGACAGAGATAACATATATATGACGGTTAATTGGTAACATTTCAGTCAAATTAGTTTTAGTTAGCGTACTGAGCTTGTGTTGTGCTGTATTTCTGCTTGCACTCCTCCAAAGTATGTTGGCAGTATGTAACGAAATAAAATAAAAATAAATAAATGCAACTTGCATGCATGGATGCTCCGCAGTTTGATAAAGCTGGTAACAATTTTTTGAAAGAGTTATAAAAGCCACAAATAACAGGAACATGAATACAGTTTCGAAATTATTGGCTTGCGATAAGGTTTCTTTATATTTTTTTTTAGAAGATATGTTGACATGTAGCTAGAACTACAGCCACTAAGTTCATGCCTTATCAACTACGCTCATGAAATAGACGCATATGGTCTTGCTCCGCCGTATCCAACCATTGGGCGCGTTAAGTTAAGGAGCTAGAGCGCGCGCCCTAGCCGGCGGAGTGCACTCTTCTAAATTTAAGGGTTCAAAAGCGAGTGCGTGATTACGGGGCGCGCTCTACGCGCTCCAACTCTCAGACTATCTGAGACGGTGCACGAGAGCTCGTGCATGCCACGGCTTCCGGAAAAATGACGTGTTTCCGACTCTCTCCACTGATGCATGCACTTAACACAACATTCTCCTTTCTCACTCGTTCCTACCGCCGCGTAGCCTGGCGTGTATGTACGTTCTCAGCACGATCGCAAACTTTGCGCGTTGGCGTGGTTTGAGGTTGCGCGAACCGAATATGACGGCCCGATTATTGCTTTTCAGACGCACAGGTACGTAATCTATTTCAGAATAGTCGCAGTGCAGCGACTTTCCGTTGCTATGTGTACGTATACTTCTTCAGGTTCTCTTGTTATTCTGCGACAGGGTACCTCTGAGAACAGCAATAACAGCTTGCATAGCATACGTGGCTGCTGCTGCTGCTGCTGCTGCTGCCTAAAAAGCTGAGCTCCGAAGGCGTCGCCCTCGAGCGTGCTCCATTGGAGTTCGGAGCGCGCCAACTTAACGCGCCCATTTTTCTGGCGATTTATCGGTAACAAGCAAGTTTCCCGCTGCATTTCGAAAACTAGCAGTTGCAAGCTTTCATAGAGCTGTTGCGTGACCATAACAACGCTTAGTAGTGGTAGTAGTGGGCCTTGTTCATCTAGCGGCAGAAAAAACAAACTCATTTGGGAAATTATTGGGCACCACAATCATTAACCAAAATGTACATGGTAGAACTGATAATTTGATTTTACATACACGATAAAAATGCAGCGTTGCATTGTGACTTCGCATCTAGTTCGTTCGTGAGTTCGTCACTTCCGCTAGGACGCCATTTGTGTTCCGCTTTTGCACGTAAACGTTTTGTCTAGAGTGTACTAGAATAGGGGAGTGGGTCCACTGGGGCCGGCGGCAAGCGGCGCGGGTGAAGCAAAAACGGCGGAAAATTTGGTGGCGCTGCAGTCGCCTTCTCCTGAAGATGACGTCAGTTACGGCGGGAGCGGCGGTTCGGGCCGCACGACGCGCTGGCGGGGACGCTGAGCGCTCGATGTTGTCGTCTGCTCGACGCGCCGTCGTCTGTTCGATGCACCGTCGTTCGTGCGCTGTTTTCACTATTTGTCTTCTGGTTCTTTTTTTTACACATTGTTAGAGACAAAAACAAGTGAAATGAAATAAAATGTATGTTTTTTCCGTGAACGCGTAGGTTTGTAGTTCCCTTTCAGCAAAGCCGTCTGGACAAAGAATACGCGGCAGACGGCACGTTTGCGTGCGCACATATGTGTCTGCTGGTTGCTTTGCGGAGTGTTCCAAGTTGCTTCAAAAGATGAGAGGATGAGCACGTCTAGGCGTAGAAATTACTGTTGTGTCGTGGGCTGCCAAACCGGATACAGCAGAGTTAAAAACCGGCCCAAGCTCTCACTCTTTGGAGTACCTCGAGACGAAGAAAGACGCCGGCTATGGGACCAGAATCTCAACCGCGCTGATCGGCCCTTGCAAGTCACCGATGCCATTTGCGAGCTGCACTTCGAGCAAAAGTACATACTGAGGCATTATGTACATATTATCGAAGGCCGAGAAGTATATATAGAGCGTGGAAAGCCGGAGCTTCGCAGTGATGCTGTACCCACAATTTTACCTCATCTCCTGGAGTGTCCTGACGAGCAGCCCACACCGGAGCAGTCAACGAAGAAGAGAGCGGCTTCACCACCAACCTGTGAAGACAAGCCGTCAAAAAGAACTGTGCTGCTGTCAGTTGAACCGCAACTGAGATTTGAGGATTGCGAAAGTGCGAGGCAAAGCGACAACGCATTTGAACTTGGAGACGTTGTCCGGCCAAACGACCACTGGGCAATGCACAAGTTTTGTCATTACGACGGAATCGCTTATGTTTCGGCCTCCCTAAGTCATGAACTTGTAAGCATCGAAAAGACCGTGCTCATGAATTACGGTACCGATCGCAGTGAAGTGATTTGTCGGACATATGTTCGGAAGACACTGTTCTCCGAAAAGGTCGCCTATAACCTTGAAGATGCCAAACAAGTCCTCGACTGCGCAGATTCTCTTCACCCTTGCAGAGGGGCAGGTAGAGCGAGAGACTTCACCTATGACGTTCTTACGAAGAAACTGGAGCAGCAAATCTCTCATTCCGACGGCCTTGTCTTCAGTGTCACGTGCAAAGGAGCTGTTAAACAACAAGGTGAGTGCGCGCAAACGTTTATTGAGACCTCACTTATATATTGTACAATTAACCAATGAGTAACCTGTTTAATGCTAGAAAATTTATATGACCCCTAATTTTTCCAGTACACATTAACATATACTAAAGAATAGTTTGCCTATACAGAAAGTGACAGTGCATGAATTGCGTTTCAAGCATGCATGGTAGAAAACTACAAGCTCTTCATTCTTTTTTTTCTCGTATACTTCCAGGTTCTTCATGCATTTCATGCAAGTACGTGAGGAAGATAATACTCACAAGAAAAAGCTACCTGAAACGAAAGGAACGAAGAAACCCAGTCTCCGCCAAACTGCGGGTCCTGAGCCAGAGGAACAAGCGAATGGCGGCAAGGCTGTTGGACATTGCTGGTCGTCTCGAAGAGATGAGGGCAAAGAATGCGAATGTCGCGGATGAAACACTAGAGGAAAAAATATCGTCACTACCGCGAAAGCAGCAGGCAAGTGTTCGCGCTTGCTTTCAAGCTGCCAAACAAACCAGCAAGAAGGGCATGCGCTACAATCAAGAGTGGATCCTCGAATGTTTACTCATGAAACTAAAGAGTCCCAGGCTATATCAGCACATCAGAAAGAACGAAATTCTCGTGATGCCCAGCAACACTACTTTGAAAAGATACTTGAGGTCATACCAGTCGGCATTCGGCTTTAATGCAGCAGTAATGAACACTCTAAAGAAAAAAACCGCGAGCATGTCAGACCTCGAAAGACATGGCGGATTACTGGTGGACGAAATGAAATTGTCAGAACACTTCAGTGTGACGGCGTCTGGCCAGATTCAAGGCTTCGTGGACCTTGGAGAATTTACGAAGCCCGAGGACAAGTACCAGCAATGTGATCACGGCATGGTCATCATGTTTGTGCCTTTCGCAGGGAGATGGAGCCAAATTGTTGGCGTTTTTGCGACAAAAGGAAATGTGAGAGGAGACATTTTATTGAAAATTCTCATGGAAGCTACCATCCTCGTGGAACAGGCGGGCTTGTTCGTCGACCACATCACTTGTGACGGAGCCCCCTGGAACCGAAAGATGTGGAAGCTAGCGGGAGTGTCGGCGTCATCGAAGGAAATAAACGGCGCCATACAGCATCCTGTCGACGAGATGCGGAAATTGCACTTTATCTCCGATTTCCCGCATCTGCTAAAATGCCTCAGGAATGGTCTTCTCCAGAAAGGCTTTGCAACACCAGAGGGATTGGTACGTATATATCCATGGTTGACATTTTACAAAGATTGTGTTTCTCGCATACATTGCATTACCTCAACTTATATTTCTAGGTGTCCGTGCATCCAGTTCGGGAGGCGTACCTACGGGACAGAAGTGTTCGGACACTGAAAGTTATGCCCAATTTGACCGATACGCATCTGGAACCAAACTACTTTGAGAAGATGAGAACCACTTTCGCCTTCCAACTATTCGGTCCATATGTCCTACGGGGCCTGGCCTTCTACAAGGAGGACATCGAGAGAAGGTGTGGCAGCATCGAGGCAACTCAGCTGTTCTTCTCGTGTGTCGCGCTTGCGTTCCAAATGAATTAAGTATAATCGTAAACATCTCAAACGCATGATGAGCGCCTTTCTGACATAAGTTCCTTTCGTTTATTTTGCAGGAAGATCCAACGACTGATCACCGTGATGACTTCCAGGTTTCGTGCCGAAGCACTGAGACCAGCTTCCACAGATGCGGCATTTCTGTCCGATTTTCTGGACTTCCTGAATGACTGGGAATCATTCAGTGACAACAAGCGGCACTTTCTCAGCGAGTCCACTGCCATAGGTTTTAGGGTCACTATAGCAAATACCCTTTCATTGCTGAAGTACCTGACAGAAAGGGTTGGTTTCAAATATCTCATGACATCTCGACTTAGCACCGATCCCGTGGAACACTTCTTCGGCATCGTTCGCCAGTCAAGTGGCTGCAACGCGCACCCCTCTCCGGATGAGTTTCTAATAACCGTCAACTGCTTGTCCTTTTATAACTTGGCTCACAGTGTGGACAGTGCAAACGCAAACCCTGACATGATAAACGCCCTTGTCACCGTGCATGACAGACAGGGTCTAAAGGTCACGCACAAAAAAATTGATGATCTTATATCACAGAGGAGACTAGACGAGGTCGAAAGCACGATTGCCACAATGCCAGAAAAGCTTGCTGACCAGATCGATGTGACTTTGGAGAAGAGTGACTCGAGACTCATTTACTACACAGCAGGGTACGTGGCTAGGAAGTGTGTATTGAAGTTGGCATGCGTACAATGCAAAGAAGTGCTTCTGTTTGAGAAAGCTGTCGCGGTTGCTGAACAGCTCCCTTCGCAATTCACGGAGCAATGCGACTGGGGTGGACTTCTGTATCCCTCCCTACAGCTGTACGATTTCATTGCCGCACTTGAAAACTTGTTTACTGAATGTTTCAGTGTTTCGATGTTGCACACAGAGAGCATCTCTGACATTCTTTCATTGGTGAAAACTAATTTTCTGAACTCGAAAGCTGTCGGCTGTCCAGATCACAAAGATGCAGTGAGCACGAAGCTCGTTTCGTTCTACGTGCTCACTCGCCTTCACTTCTTAGTGAAGGGAATGAACAGGGAAAACGCTTCGAAACGAGCGAGAGCAAAGCACTTAAAGCTTAGCAGGACAACATCGAGCCTGACGTTCCTCGAGCAACGGTGTCGATGCCTTTCGATGATATTTTCGATGTTTTTTATATTTCTGCGAAGAGCTCGCGCAGTCAATCTAAAATAAAATATTTTACGTATTTCACTTCTCTTATTGGTGTCTCTCAGACTCTTACCATATATCCATAGGTGAGAACACGTTCATGTTTCGAACAAATGTTTGCATGGACACGTACCGCAGACACGAAAATAAAAGGTAAAATATAACATATTTCATTAATACCTACAACGTATACCAGCACTAGATGCCGAACGAAAACCTATCACAAAGCCACTGCGACGGACGCGCGTCCGCCGCTATAAGTCATTTCTTACGATTAGCACAGTTGCCGGCCGATGTGACTAAACTTAATTTGCCTACACCCTTACGCACGTATTGATACCAAGCGCAACAGGACTGGTTTAGTTTTTCAATAATATCACGCGTCCCTTACGAACAGCTGCAAATTTGCAGAAGGGTTCGCATATTAGCTTTATTGCTCATGATAACAGCTTGTAACTTTAGTCTTGCCTCATATTTAATTTGCTGCAGTGAGTCTAAATTTGCGCCAAATGTAAACTTAATTATCATATATCACAGTTATCTTAACATTCTTAAAAGCGTCGCAGTTAATGCTCATATTACACTTTCGATGCGTGCGTTTTCGCAAAAGCCAAATTCAACTAACGCTCTTGAATGTAAGCAATTACCGCGGAAGTCACGGTACTTGCGTACGTGACTACCTATACGAGCAGGGCGTTTCGCGATAAAAACATTTCGATTTCGTTGAGCTGGCGCGGAAACGCGGTGCGACGCCGTTCACGGCCACGCACGCACGAACGCAGCAACAACGCTGCGAGATTGCGCCCGACGCGCGAGCAGCACGCGAACCGCGCGAACCATAGAATAAAGAATCAGTTTAGAGAAGGGAAACTGTAGCCTTGACAACGGTACGAAAGATAAGCAGCGGTAGCGCATGGAACTACCGAAGGCACCCAAGAGATGGCGCTGCGTAAACAGGAAGCGGAAAACAAAATTTATTGTTTATTTAGGTAGAAAAAAGCAAACGGCTGCCTTTTTTATTCCGTACCTGGTGCGTATGCGCATACGCGGGTGCCTCGGCTGGTTTTTTATTCTATCCTTTTTAAACAGAAGTGGACGAAAGAGGCCGGGACTCGTGTAAGGCTACGGAGGTCTCGTTATCTTTCGCCCGCTTGTTTTGAGCGCGTCGATGCGCCGAGCAGCATGCCAAAGCGCCCTTCGGAACGCAGCACCTGTGCGTACGAAGGTTACATGGAACCGAAAGGCGTAGTACATTGGCAACTGGCACCAGTAAGAACAATTCACGAGTGAGTAGAACGAACGATAATCTTTATTGACAGTGAGCAAGCGGTAAAAGGCCCTTGTTCAGACATCGTGAGCTCGTAAACGACTAGCCTTCGTGGTACTTCAAAGAGACAAAACAAATTAGATGACGTTTGTTGCCCGTTTCCACCGTCAGCTAGCGCTCACAATAACCAACTTGTATTGTAGGACAGGCGTAAAGCATCAGCATTTTTTTGCTACAGTCTTTAGTACTTGCTTTCAACGAGTACGCCTGAAGACCCCCGGGTTTGTTGTTACTACAACGTATTGCGGTCAGGCTGAGAATACCAAGCAGGTTCACGCAAAGAAATCACATTATAGTGGATGCCTACAGAATGGCAGAAAACATGAGCATTTTAACACGTGATACCGATGAAACAATCCATAAATGGGATATATGCAAGGCCTCAAAGAAGTGCAGAAATACAGAGAAGGGAGAAACGATTTTCTATCCCGGTCATTCTCTTATTGTGACATCGCCACTGGAAAGTAGGCTTCATCAACAGTCTGGCCAAGTCGTGCTCATGCCATCGCATAATTCACTCGTTCATTTGAGCCCACCAGACCTTGCAAGTACAAGTGAAATAGCAGCTTTGTCCACACGTGTTAGCATACAACTCAAAAGCGAGAGCAGTGAAGTGTGATATGCTAACGAGGTCACAAAGCAGAAAGAAAAACGCTGAGCTTGAAAGTACGTGTACCTGCCATCGTCGAGGAACCTGTGGAAACTGACGCCTTCGCTGGTATCGCAGCTCCTGCGGCACCATACAGTAGCACACCGACTGCCCACCATAATTGCAATATGATTACATCGGTGAATTAAAAAAACTTTCATGCGTATTTAGACAACATTAACGATAGAATTCGCAAGAAAACGGGGAGCAACAAACCAGCTGCCAACCATCGGACGATAACTGCGCATATTCTGCGCGTTATCTGCGGCACCCGAGACGCAGCGGCGCACTTTTTGCGCTTCGTCACTGGTCACAGCGACGGTTTCGCTTGCTCGCTACCGCGCGCTGGCCGTCAGCGGTGAGCGACAAGGCAGAGATGTTTTCAATCACTAAACAACAAATTTACTCATCATTCAAACATTACTTTCAGTTACACAAGAAAAAGCACTTTTATGCGGCAATGATAGCTGTATTTCTCTTAAATATTGCTTTTATTACGGCGCCTCTGGCGGATTTTTTGGCGTTGCCGAGGGCAGATTTGAACGGAGCCACTATGGTTTGTTTGTTAGCTACGACGGGGTCGATTTTTTCGCCCCCCTTCAGCGATGGCTGGAACTTGAGACTTTCCGAGGCCTGCGCGAACTACCAGACTGCCGCCCGCCGCGAACCGCACGGCAAAGCGGGCTTGTAACCATGGCAACCACGGCCAGGTCTTCAGGTGAAGGCGACGGTGGCGCCACCTGGATTTTCCGAAAAAAAACGCCTCAGCGTGGAGCCTTGAGTGGACCCACTCCCCCCATTCTAGTACACTCTAGCCTCAAGTTTAACCTGACTGGCGACGACTTCCCAAGGGAATTTGCGGGCACACAAAGGGATTTGCCACCACGTAACGTGCTTACACCGCTAACTTTGGCGATGTTTTGGTGGCCTTTTATCATGCCTTTTATTCTCGTGCGGCCGCACTGGTAGACCATCTCGAAGGCCGCGCTTCCTCGGAAACAGTTTCATTACTAGCTGACAGATGGCGCAACCATACAAACGAGAAAAACGCGGCTCGATTGCTTTTGTGTGTTTGTTGTTTGGCTCTACGGGTTCTCCCGCGACGATGCGGCTCTCGCGAAGAGCGGTCGCCGGCTCCTGAGCGCGAGCAGTTTTCCAAGTTGTCGCACAGCCGTCGTGCGAGGTGCCGAGAACCCAGTGCGGAACCCTTGTGCCGGCCGGGAAGGAGCGCGGACACCGGACGTTCACATCTGCGGCCCGTCGCCCATTGGCCTGTGTGCCGTGGCGGGATCACATTTTAAATTTCCGCGATCGGCTCAGGGGAAGCGACGGTGATGTTCCCGTGATGAAAACAGCTTTGGCGTGTTCCTAGCGCAGGATTACGATTGTGTGTTGTGGATTTGCGGCGACGACCGAGCACGGCGACCGAGTGGTGAGTGTTTTGCCGGTCTAGGCCTATTGTTAGCTCGGGGAAAATGAAGCGCATCTCTCTGGCGCACTGTTTTGCGGGGCCGCTAAGCGAGGCCCCGTTTTTTATGTTTTCGTCGTCGGCCGTGCTGTACCGCTCCGTTTTCCCCGCGTGTTGTGGTTGCGACCTGCGAAACGGGTCCATCCGTTCCTGTTTCCACATGCGCGCCTGTTGTGGCGAGCGGTGCGAATCGCGCGACGACCTATTAATCGGTGTGGTCATCCAAGGAATCGGGAACAGCCGGGTTTGCACTCGGGGCTGCAATTAGTATTGCTCTGCGTATGCATCTTGCGAGTGCTGCTGTAGCTTTCTCGGCTTCCCTTTTGCCCGTTATACATTGAAGTGGTGTGCTTTTGACTTTACCTGCGACTGTACAGCCGTCCTGAACTAGCACTACACTTACGCTTTGTGGCCCGAAACAAGGGGTGAGGACACAGGACACTTGCTAGGTGTGTGAACATGCCGAGGCTGCTTTTATGTTTCTTGCGGAGACCCTGCTGTTTGCTGCGGGATTGCCTTTTAACTTTAGCACTAGAAATGCTGCCATTGTTTTGTGGATCATTGTGGACCGTGTGTGCACCGTGTTGGTTAGTTGTCGCCTCCAGCATAAAAGGCAGAATCTGCGGCTCGTGATGGACAGAGCAGAAGTATTTAAACATCAACCATTCTTCCTGTGGCTGCCGTAAGCACGCACGCATCACAATTTGCTTTACTGTGGTTGCATATCTCTGTGACATTCAGCCATTGCTGCTGTGCATCCAGGTTTAACTTACAATCTATCGTCAAGTTTATTTTCGATTTACATGCATTCGCAAACATCTTCCCGGACCTGACAATATTGCTTAGGTTAAACAGTTTTGTTTAACATCCTATACAATATTGTTTAACATCCTATATTTACTCCTAAACAACTACCTGCTCTTCTTATGTGCAATAAAGCTGTTTCCATCCATCTTCTGATGTGGAAAGGCATATGTTGCATAAGGAGAGCACAACACAACAAAGACCAAGACACTGATAATGTAAGAACACAGGTCAGCCCTCGATCGTACTTGGACGGCATAGCACACTGAACGAACACAAGGCAAGATGAAGACGGGACAAGTGCTTTGCCCTCGGTCTCTGTAATTATTTATGCAACCGTACCAGTTAGCACGTTTTTTCACTCTACTAATACGTGTTAACCCCAGCCCTGAAAGTGCTTTTCACAGTTTTCATTCTTTCAGAGATGGCTAGTCTCTAGCAGGAAACCTTCTTCTTGCTGATATGGTTACATAGCTTGCTGTATCACGATATATTCCATGCCACCTTAATGTTGTGGTTTGATGCTGATACAGTATAGATCACAGGCATACACTCGATGCGCCTATGGAAAGGTTTTTCTGCAGCTGTGATTCGTGGTACTGACAGCCAACAGTTTTCGATGAAAAAGCCACACAGGCACTGCACAAGAACTTCGTGCCAGCGAAGTCGCAAGCATGCAAGGTAAGGCCAAGGCTATTCTGCTTTGCAAGGATCTCGAACTTTCAAAACTGTCTAAGGCCATTAGCGCTTCTAAGCAAGTCACTCTGTGTTCTTCAGTGTTAAAACACATAAGGCAGACATGCCCTTCAGGTGCAGCGTGAGGGAACGCGACTCGTGGCAGCTGCACGTAAGCAGATTTGTGCTCAAGCATCTTAGGACGGTAGAGGTCAGAGATCCGCTCGCAGTTAAGAACTCGAATGACGTTACGCAGACCTTGCAGCGCTTCCAGGGTGGTGTGTATGGCTTCTCAGTCGATGCAGAAGACCTATTCTATTCTGTGCCGCACTCTGAGCTATTTATACTTGTCAGAACCTGTATTGAAGTGAACGGAGTTCTAGTGTTTGAGAGGGCCGTAGGCATATCTCTAGATAACTCCATGACGTTGTTAGAATTTTATCTCACCTGGACTTTTGCATTACATGATGGCCTTCTTTATGATCAGCGAAAAGGGATTTGCATTGGCTCTTGTGTCACTCCAGTGTTGTGCAATATGTTTTTAGCTTCCTTGACACAGAATTAGCTCAAGTACTTGACGATGCAAAGGTGCTGGAGGTCTTTCGGTATGTGGACGATTGTTTTAGTTATTTTAAACACTATTCCTTTGTTGACCACCACTAGCTCAGTGGATGAAATTCTAGCACTTTTCAGATAACATGCTAACGGCCTTTCGTTCACGCATGAGCTTCCCATTGACAATAGATTGCAATTTTTAGACTTGAGCATCACTTTCTCAGAGTGACACGTCTGCTGGGCCTATCACCCACGTTCGCGCAAAGAGCTGTTACCTTTTGATGCGGCCATTCTAAACTTGTTAAAAGGGCCATTGCGACCATGTGTCTCGAGGGAGCGCTGGTGAAATCTTGTCCTCACAGTATGCAGGATAGTTACACGGATCAGGTTAGGCGGCTGCATTCAGCTGGCTATCCTAACTCTGTCGTTGTATCCGTTGCCAAAACCTTCCTTCAAAAGTTGAAGGGCACAAAGAAAAGCAGGCAGCCCATGGTCAAAAGACCTATGGTGGTACCTTATGTTCATAAGGTAGCGCACAACCTGAAGAACGTGGCTAACAGGTACAATGTGCTTGTAGTTTTTTCTGCACCACGTAAGTTGGCTGGCCTATGTCCACGTATTTCTAAACCACTGAGGGCCTCCACTTGTGGGAAAAAACACGCTTTGAAGTATGTGGATTGCTCGGTGGGCGTGGTGTATGAAACCCCACTTAGTTGTAGTCGGGTTTACATCGGCCAAACTGGTCGGTGTTTGAACGTCAGAGTTAGAGAACATGAGCTGTCACTTCGAAATAATTCGGCACATTTACCTGCACACTGCAATTCCTGTTCCTGTGAGGCGAGGTTTTCAAGCGTTTCTGTTCTTGCCAAAAGCTCAGATGCTCTGGCCCGGGAATTAATGGAAGCTTTTTGGATAAAGAAGAAAGGTGACTTGTGTGTAAGTGACACACAGTGGTCTTGCGCATGTCTGAGTTCCAATTTTGCTTGTCGTTGCTTGATTAGATATGCCTTTCTATTGACCTCGTGTATTTTTTAATGTGTAGTGACTAGGTGTGCGCATGTGTGGCGCGGCATATATATTTTCTGCGTTTCTTCTGAGAATAAACCAGTGGCGAGTGACGCTCTTTCCCTGTGCTTCATCGTCCTTCTTTCGGTGTTTTAGGCGTCTATTTTTTTCCCTCATTACGATGAACCAACTAGCCCAGCAAAAAGTGCTTCTATGCTCACCTCAGATTGTCGATATCTGTTGTGGATCTTGTGATGTAGTGCACCTTCTCATAGAACTCTTGTTGCACTTTATCCTCTCTGCAGCTGTAGTCATTTGCTGAAGGCACGTCTCAACCAACAGATCAGTGGGCCATGATGGGGATGTTTGTTTTTTGTGACTCGCAGTAGTCAAAACTGATAGGCTAGTTTCTCTTCAACATGCCATTCAAGATGACGCGGTGCGACTAAGAATTGGTAGTTTTGTAATAACAACACGAGACACAAAGACAATGAAGAAAACTGGACAGAGACTTCAACTAACAGTTTATTTTGGTTTGGTGTGCATATTTATGGGAACCCCATCAATATCAACACGCTATCACGAGAAAGAACTGAAGAATAAACAAGAAAAGCCGAAAACTTAAAAAAATCTGATAGTTCTTTGTTCATGGCCAATATATATCATCCAGCAAAAAAATAAAAATGGGAAAAAAAAGGGTACGCAAACGTACTATCAGCAAGAAATGCCGATGGGCAGCTGACAAAACAATTTTCACTTCTTCCATTCACTTCTGTAATCCATTTTAGTTGGTTGGGCTGCATTTATGCCTTATTTATAACACACTCCATAGAGTTGCAGACATATGGATAGTGTGGAATATGTGTGTCTGAGGATTCATTCAGTAGTAAGAGAGACTCGATAAAGAAAGTTTGGAAATGCATATCATGTAAGCCAGTCGGCAAAAAGGGTGCTAATACCGGAAACACTGATTCTCTTGAGATGGACGTTCGCACGCTGCTGCTTGAGATGAACACCAAGCTGAGCTCTCTTCTCTCTTTGCCTGAAAAAGTTGATGGCATTGAGAAATCGATTGAAATGCTTTCTGCCGAATTTGACAGGTTCACAGTGCGTCTTGATGCTCAGGAAAAAGAGACTAAGCAGCTAAAAGCGCGTGTGGTTAGCCTAGAGCAGGCGAGCGACATGAAATTGATAGCTGAAATGCAAGCAGAAATTGATGACTTGGAATGGCGGAGCCGGCGGCTAAACCTCGAGTTTCATGGCATCCCAAAAACGGATCCTGAAGACCTGCTGAGCAAAATTAATGAAATTGCGGCTCAGCTCCACCTTGACACCTTAGACACCCAAGACGTCGCCGCAGTGCACAGACTTCCATCAAGGCCAGACAGAATCCCGGGTGTTATCGTGCGATTCACTCGACAGGAAGTAAGAGACAAATGGCTAGCAGGGAGGCGGGCACTGCGGATCGCGAATAGCAATGTTTACGTCTCAGAAAACATGACGAAGCGGTCTCGTGACCTGCTCTCGAAGTGTAAAGAGTGGATTAAGCGGTCTGGCTATGCGTTTGCATGGCACACTAACGGAAAAATACTTATCAGGAAGAAAGCGGGCGATGCCGCTGTTGCAGTTCGGTCTGAAGCTGACCTTGCGGCATTAACTGCGTAACTACACTCTCAGCTATGAATTACTTCGAACTTCTTCTACCACACCGCGTGAATTCTTGTCCTGAGATAACAAATAGTTTTTCTGTAATGCACTTAAACATTCGGTCCATCCGTAACAAGAGCGACGACCTAGATTATCTTCTGCAAAGCATGTCTTGCAATTTTGACGTAGTATTACTAACGGAAACATGGGCAGTGTATGATGCCGATTTCAAGAATATTCCTGGATATGCACATTATCATCTCAACCGCCCTTCACGAGGAGGGGGCGTTGCATTTTATGTGAAGCAAAAGTTCAAGGTTGAATTGGTCCCAGAGTTTTCTTTAATAACGCCAGATTATGAAATACTTACCGCAAAAATTAATGGAAAAATTGTATCGGTAGTTTATAGGCCACCATCTGGCAATATAATCGTTTTCCTAAGGTTTTTTGAAATGTTTCTTGATTCGTGTTGCTTACAAAACTGTATGGCTGTTACCGGAGGAGATTTCAATATTAATGTTATGGACCTGACAGGCGCTGCTTCCGATTTTATGTCTGTTATTTCAACAAATGGTTTCCAGAACCTTATCAAAACCCCCACGCGAGTCACAGCATCGTCCACTAGTACACTTGACTTATTTATTGTTGATGTGGCTTCTATTGTAAACTGTGCTGGCACGATTGCTTGTGACATCAGCGATCACTGCGCTATATTTGCCTGTTTTTCGTTTCAAACCGATGACAGAGCTTGCAACCGTTGTGTATATTCTTACCAGTGTATGAGTGAGCAGGCTCTCTGTCTTTTTCGCGACTGTGTGCTAAACGCCGATTGGTCCGCAGTTCTTGCTTGTCCTGAACCTGATCAATCATACGAATTATTTATTACTTCCATAAAAGAAATTTATGACAGGTGTTTTCCGTGGAAAACGAAAGTTAAAAACGTTAAATTACGTAAGCCATGGATAACTCCCGAACATACCAAGATGATTAAACGCAAGAGTAAGCTTTTCAAACGTTTTATGGTTACCCGCGACCCTGCTGACCTGAAGGTGTTTAAAGCTTATCGAAATAAACTGAACAAAGAGCTTCGAAGGTCAAAATCTGCATTTCAAAACTGTTTCTTCGAAAAAAACAAAAACAACTCGAAATTGTTTTGGAAATATCTAAACGACACATTTCTTAGGAGGAGTAAAGGAAACGCCCTTGGTGAACTGACCATCGAAGGTATTGCAGCCTCCGGGACTGAATTAGCTGATAAGTTTAACGAATTTTTTACAAGCTTTACGCCTTCTGGATGCCCACAAAAAGTGCTTAGTTTCGTTTCAAACACTGTTAGTGAGTCTGTAGTATTTCATGACACTGACAATGACGAGATGTTTTCCGCACTGATGAACCTTAAAACGACCTTCGCTAAAGATTGCAATGGGCTACAAATAAAGCCAATTAAGTTTGTTGCCGATATTTTAGTTCCTTGTCTAGTACATATATTCAATCAATGCATTGCATCGGCTGTTTTCCCCAAAGGAATGAAAACCGCGAAGGTTTCTGTTATTTTCAAAGGTGGCGAAAAAAATCTTTTATCTAATTATCGTCCAATTTCCGTACTTCCTTTATTTTCTAAAGCCTTTGAAAAAATTTTATTGAAGAAAGTAGACAGTTTTTTCCACAAGCATTCATTGATAACCGATTCCAGTTCGGATTCGTAAAGGGAAATCAACCGAGTCTGCTTTGCTGTTACAGAAAGAAATTATTTTGCGTAATATTGACCAGAAAAAATTAACGCTTGGAATATTCATAGATTTTACTAAGGCGTTTGACCTCTTAAATCACGAGATTTTGATCGATAAGCTCAATAAATATGGTATACGAGGTCCTTGCCTTGATGTTTTCGGTCGTACTTGAATCAACGTAACCAAGCAGTCACTGTTGATGGTCAGGTATCTGCTCTGCGGTCAATCAAATGCGGTGTTCCCCAAGGTAGCTTGCTCGGCCCTCTACTTTTTAATGTTTATATTATGATATAATTAACATTTCTAGTGACCCACAGTTCATTCTTTATGCTGACGATACAAGCATATTTCTTACCCGGCACAACCCCGACGAGCTTATCTATAGAGGAAATGCTGTTTTAGAATCGATGAGTGAATGGTCAAGGGCAAATGGATTGCTCATAAACACTAAAAAAACGAAAGCTGTCTTTTTTCGGCCATAAATATTGTGGTTGCCCCTACAAACCGCCTAGTGCTTTACGAAAATCAAATAGGTATAATAGACTCTTTTAAGTCACTTGGAGTAGTTTTTGACTCGTTATTGAGATGGACAAATCACGTAGCGTACATTGAAAAGAAGTTGCATCAGTCAGTTGGTTTCCTTTCCAGATGTCGATTTGATTTCCCTACCCGCTTAAAACTAAGAATCTATCATGCTGTCTTTCAATCGCACATTAATTATTGTCATTTGGTTTGGGGCACGACTTCACAAACTAACGTAAACAGACTATTGGTATTACAAAAGAAAGCCGTGAGGCATGTTGCTGGCGTTAGTTACAGAGCACACACTGGAGAGTTCTTTGTTAAATATAATATTATTCGCCTTACCACAACTTTTGAACATCGGCTACTGTATCACTTTAGATTTTCACCACCCGCCTCAAACGAGTTTTTCATATCTTTAGCTAATTTAACCTTAAAAGACAAAGCTGTTTGCACTAGAAGTACTGATAAGTATACTGTTCCTCGCGTGAGAACTAACTACGGAAACCAAACTCTGCAATTTCTCTTGCCAACGATCTTAAACACATATGAAACAGCTCATAGCCACGTACTCACCTTGACACCTAAAGAACATAAAAAATATTTTGTAAGCTGCAGTGTATAGGTTTTCTTGTTTTTGCTTTCGTATGTCTGCTATACCAGTGGCGTATTTCATTTCATTTTTGTCGAAACTTGCGTAGATCTAGGTTGTAGGTCTAGCTTGTATGTAACCATACAACGCTATGTACAGTGTGATTATTTTACTTGTTGACTGCGTTTTTGGTATGTCTGCCATGTATATTGTATGAATGTATTATGTTGGGCCTCAGGCGCACTCAAGCTACAGTTTTGTAGCTTTTGGTCTGTGGTCCTTTGCCCCCCTTTTTTGCATGGGAAAAATAAAGACTATTTATTATTATGTGGTGTAACACTAAAGAGTGGTAATGTAAATATCCTAAGAGGGCATGAACTTGTCGTTTTCAGGCATTGCTACAAGGAAGGACACGAGAATAATCACTGTTCCTCGTGTCCTCTCTCGTATGTGTTGTTGTAGTGCTGCTCAAAAATAATAAATACGCTTACTAACACCTGCAAAGACTCCAGCGCTGCCTTGCTTCCCCACAAGAAAAATGAAATAATTGTGATCTAGTGAGGGGTTATACAGGGAGGTACGAATTCTCCACTTTTGTTCACTGCATGCTTAGAAAAACTATTCAGAGAGCTAGATTGGGAATAAGAATAAAGAATAATGGAGCATGTCTTAGCAACTCGCAGTTTGCAGATAACATTGTGCTCCTCAACGTTAATGGCAACAAACTGCAACAAATGATTGGTGACGTACCTTAAGCCGAAAAAAGGTGTCAAAGTAAGGTTGAAGACAAATATGCAAAAGACACTGTTCAGTAGCCTGGCGAAGAGTTAGCATTTGGAAACTGGTAGAGTGTGTGCATGCTATTTAGGCTAGTTACTCACAGGGGAGCCTGCTGATGAAAAGTAATTTCACCAAAGAGTGGGCTAGTGCACACGTGGCAGACATTCCCAAATCATGACAGGCAATTTGCTGCTGTCACTAAAGTGAGAAATGTGCAGCCCCTGCATTTTGCCAGTACTCAGACGTGGGGCTGAAACTTGCATGATACCAAAGAAACTTGAGAAGTTAAGGACCAGGGATCATGCGATGATGAAATGTATAGTGATAGTGGCAATATAGGAAGTCTACAGAGTGGATCAGTTACCTAATAATAAACACCGGTACTCGATATGCAGTTCTTCAAAGCGTCGTCAATTAAGAAGACAAACGGCACGGTGTGCGCTCCCGAGTAATAGGGTAACCTACGCCTGTGCTCATGCATACACTACCACACTGCGCTTCGGCAACACGGGAGGCAGAGGTTCGTAGCTTGAGCCGAGAACGCGCGCAGGCGTTCCACGTCCCGCTGGCCTCTGTCTTACGGCGTTCCACGTCCCGCTGCAGCGCTTACTGCAGCAGTTTTATTAGTCGGTGCTGTCGCACTCGGCGGCGAACAACTGTTGGAGCATGTAGAAGCTGCACTACTCCGACAACGAGCCGTCACACCCTAACACGAAGTGAAAGGCAAAGAACGTAACTGCGTCTAGGCAACTCCCCAATACTAGCGCGGCCAGTGTTTTTGTCAGGCATCGAGACGCTTTAACCATGGCCTTCGAGAGTGCGCGCCGGCGCGCGATCTCCGAGGCCATGCTTCAGTTGCGTCGTCGCCGAATCGTTCTCCATCGGCGCTGCTTGGTTGTAAAACTTTTATTATATATATCTATTGATGAATGGGTGGAGCCCCTAGTCCAGGACCCTATTGGCTTGGGCCCCGGTCCTTGCGCGGGCCACCTTTGGACAGTGCCGCCTCCCACCCATCTCTACTGAAATCATTAAAGACATCTGTTTTGGACGTATTGCTCTGACACTCCCATGCCATGTGCTAGACTGTAGCTAGGTTAGTGTTGCACATTCTGCATGGTGTCATGCCGCATTATTTGACTTCCCCGCTCACAGACGGCGTCGCCACACTGCCGCGCCTAGCCCTGCCAGCAGAGAGCACCATGCGAGAGAGAATGTGTGAGAGATACAAGGCACGTTTGTGGAGTGGCGGGCATCTGCCTCGGTAGCTTTGTCGGTACAGCGCCTGGCGCTTCTCGCTGCCAATATGTCGCAGGTTCGATTCCCCTGGGATTCCCTGGGGGAATTATTTTCTTAGTTTTTTTCCTTTTTCATCCGTTAGCGTCCATTTTATCAACGTCATATCCGTGACGGAAATACGTCACTAATTTCTTGGTGGACCCCGGCATAAAACATTTTCGTGTTAAAATAAGCCCAGATTCTCAGCAGGTATTTACTATTTCAAAGGACTTTACGTTTCAAGAATGCTCTTAAAGATAGTGTAACTCTTTCTTGGCGAGTGCTATTGAAGCGTACGCTTACGCAGGGCACGGGTCGATTACGGTTAATGGCTTGACTTCATATTTTACCGATTTACCATGTTTTTTTTTCTTCTTCGGTGCCGCTTATGTGTGCGCGTTTCTGAAGAAAGCGAGCCAGTTCAGCGCCTTGTTTGTTTTTCTTCTTATCGCCTCGTCACGGTAGTTGCGCGGTGGTTCACCATGCATTCGCCCAAGTTTTCACATTACTAAACGATTGCTGAAGCGTGTGAACTTGAGCTTGTTGGTACACATTCATAGTAAAAAACAGCGCGAAAACACAAGGACGAGACAGATGAAACGGGACTAGCGCTGACTACCAACAAATGCGTTTATTTTTGGGGTGCAAATATATACGCTTTTTGAACAGCGCTAGTCCCGTTTCATCTCTCTCGTCCTTGTGTTTTCGCGCTGTTTTTTACTGTAAACGATTACCAAAACTGGTTAAGGCTCTGGAACACGATCGCGCGCGCCTTTGTTGTAGCGGCACGCTTTGTTGACGACGACGATGGCTGAGCCTCTTGTAAGCAGCTTTCAACCACCTTTCGCATGGCGTGGCATATTAACGCGGTAGCGTTAGAGAGCTCGTGTCGCAGAAATTCCGCTGTCGGCGTCGGCACCGTTGGTTGTGAGCGGAAAATCATCCGTGAGCGAAAAATCGAGACAGTAGCAAATAAAATAAACGATAAAATCTTCGGTCCCAATGAGGATCGAACCCGGACCGTTCGCGTGGCAAGCAGGTGTCTTACCACAAAGCCACGATGTTGCTTGCAGCTGCTTCGGACAAAAACACTACATAAATGTCATGTAGTGAAAGGAGTCTCGACGCATTTTGTTCGGCAGGTGTCACGACGAAAACGAGCCCATACGGTAGGCGCATTCGCGAGGCCATCAAACTACGTCGAGAAACGCCGGGATAGTGCAGCCATCGCCGCTAAATACACACACGAACTTTCAAACAGCTCTAAAAATGGACAACTATGTCCATCTAGAGGAAAACATATCAAGCCAACGCAGCAAACGCTAGATAATGTGCTGCCATCTGTGAGGCATTGTGAGAAATATGTCTCGCCTTTTCATGGCTTCCGAGAGGGCCGGCGCGCGGCGTATATCTTGGAGGCCATGCGACTCTTGCTTTAGATCGAAAGCTTGTAAAATTCGCGCGCGTGCGTGCGTGTGTGTGTAACAATACACATTAATAAGTATGCACTTAGTGGTTGAAGTGCGCACTAGGGGCCGGATTTCGCTATCGCGTTCAACTCTTAAAGGCGAAGCTTAAGGGTCCCCCAATTTTTTTACGCTTTTGGCACACCATATTTTGGCTGCGCTTTCTCCAGCAGTACGCCAGCACTCTGTCAAGTGTTTTTTTTTTTTTCTTCCATATTTCGCGGGCTTTCCTTGCAACGCGCAAAAAAGCACTACGGGAGACGTATCCCGCAGGAGACAATTCAATCGGTGGTTTTTGAAGGTGCTTTGCAACTCTGCGTCCATACTTTGGGTCTTCAGCAAATAATTAAGCAGTCGTGTAATTACACATAATTAACGAGTTAAAAGAAGAGCAAGAACTAGCCTCAGTAATTACAGGCTAATGCGAATAGTACGCGTTCGCTTCACTTATGTTCTGACGCGCCTTACAGTTTTAAAGTCTTGGCCCAAGTTACGCGGGCCAACCTTACAGTCGAGCGCGATTTGAAGGTTATCGCTCGAGCGTCAACCGGCCTAGCGTTCCAGCGGCACGTTTCGTAACAGTGGGAATCAAGATTACGCAATCTTCTCTCCTTCATTGGCTGTTCCGTGCTACAACAATCATCCCCACGACGAACTGTGCATCCTTTCTCTCTATTTTAGGCTTTCCATTCGTTGCGACCAAGTGTATTACTTCGTTGGCCCTTATCGCGCCACGGACGGCAACGAAATTGATGGGGACGATATGGTGAAGCTGATGCTTGGCCCTGCTTCATTTCAACGACTTGCTAAGTTGCACAGAATATAACGCGTTGCCATCAAAAAAAGAAGTGAAAATGCGCCTTCCCCAGACAGGAGTGGTCAGCTAAGTGAAGCTTGCCCGATATACCGCCATCCCCTGCGACGTAGCGCTCTTGTAGTTCTTGGTCGACGCTCGCACGATAACCTTCAAATCGCGCTCGACTGTACTGTCGTCCTTTATGAAAGGGAACACGCGAGCGCGTGGCCTGCGCGCTGCGGCAGCTAGCGTACAGCACCATCAACCGACAGCTGAAGAAAGCACGCCCGCTTTTGGCGTCATCGCCCGCTGCGCGACCGAAGCGGGAGCGTAATCTAGCAGCGCTTGTCCACCGGCCATGACGCGTTATTTTGTTTGCCAATAGATGACGCCAAAAGCGGGTGCGCTTTCTTTCGCTCTCGGTTGATGGCACTGTAGGCAGCCGCCGCAGAGCTCAGGCCGCGCGCTCGCGTGTTCCCTTTCATAAAGGACGACAGTACATGCTATTGCCATAGAACCAACTTGATGTGGCAATGCACATGGCACATATCAAAACAAAATAGGCGCATACCTCTTGTTGGGTAATTGTACACTCTTAAAAAAAAAAAAAAAAGGTAGTAGTACTGGCTAACATTGGGGTTGTAACGGCTTGTCACACATGTTACTACCCTGTTAGTAAGTGCAGTTAGTAACGGCAAGGGTGTAATGTTACTACGTTTGCCGTTGCTAACAGCAATTAGTAACTGTTACTACCCTAGCCGTTACTAACCATAGGTAGTAAAATAGAGGTTGTAAAAAAAGGTAGTAACCGATACTAACCGCGTTTATTTTGCCACATTATTAACAGTGATCAAATTCATAATGTCACACTACGATACAACTTCGGGTAATCTTCCGTGGAGTGTCATGAACTAGAATACACAGATGCAACAAGTTCACTACGCTACAGTACTTACTAAGCGACTCCTGGGGTATTTATAGCCCCTACATTCGAGATGCACGACTGGTACTGGTGAGCACCCGTGTTTCACGATGAATTATCAAAAAATGTGACACTAAAATGTCATACCGTACTACCGGATTATGTGTGCTTGGG
Organism: Rhipicephalus sanguineus; assembly: GCF_013339695.2. Taxonomy (NCBI): domain Eukaryota; kingdom Metazoa; phylum Arthropoda; class Arachnida; order Ixodida; family Ixodidae; genus Rhipicephalus; species Rhipicephalus sanguineus. The sequence goes on from NC_051180.1 coordinate 1,243,953, forward strand.
GACGTAGCACAAGACTTTTAATCAACCGTATTAAAAAAAACAATATGCCCTGTCTATTTGCTATAAAACTGCCGCAAAAAAGCATTATGTACAGCGGCCGAGACAAGGTACTAAGTCCGCTCACATAGCCTCAGTGCATTTCAATGAATTCCTGTGCTAGTACATAGACAGTAAAACGCTAATAATTATCATTTCTTGGATTTTACGTGCCAAAACCACAATATGATTATGAGACGCGCCGTATAGACTCCAGATTAATTTTGACCACCTGTGGTTCTTTCACATCTACCTGTCATGCTAGTTTGTTGTAATTGATATTGTGTTCTAAAACGCGTATAGCACAGTTCATTAACTTTTGCTCCTCCGTTTTCAGAATAGCAGAACGATGCTTAGAAATCGCGGTTGTGTAATTTTAAAAAGAGAACTTGTATTTTTTTCTTGATGCATGAACATTTTATTTCACCAGTTTTCGAATAAAAATGATGTGTCGAGACGATTCCAGTTATAAATTAACACAGTAGGTATTAACTACAATTTTAGATTAAGTAGTTAACGGCCAGGTAGGAAAAGGTAGTAACGGATCATGAAAGTTAGTAACGGCTGCAGTTACTACCTATTTGCTTGCAGTTACTGTCGTAGGTAGTAAACAGGTAGGAAAAGGTTAGCAACGGTTGCAGGTAGTAACTGTTTTCTAACGTAGGTAGTAAACAGGTAGCAAAAGGTTAGTAACGGTCCAAGACAGTTAGTAACCCCTGCAGTTACTACCTATTTGCTTGCAGTTACAACCTTTTTACTAACTTTTTTCAAGAGTGTATAGTCAGCTAGTACTCGTGCGGTTACCAAGTTGCCAGTGCGGTTACTATAACGACTTAGTAACCACCAGTAGTGTAGTCAGAAATTGTTTTCCGGTGGGTGGGGAAGGGGGAGTTCAGCCACACATTCAGGGGCGAAGCACCTTAGGGTCTCGGCCTGTCGGCGTGCATCGTCGTGTCCTGTCGTGATTTGCTTGATCGCAAGAGAGGGCGCCACCGCCTCAGCGCTCGCCGTGTGGCGAGAGAGAGCGAACGCTATGGAAGCGCTCTTTCTGCATGCGATGAACGCTGAACTAACATATATATATATATATATATATATATATATATATATATATATATATATATATATATATATATATATATATATATATATATATATATGACACTGGATCTTGACCTGCAGTGTAGTGCCGGTGGGAGATTGCTCTCGTGCGTAGCTGAACAATAAAGATTCGCAGCGTGCACGTTAACTAAAAGCGGACTGCGGGTCTATCTGTCTAATCTTTATTCTGTCTCACATTGCCCATTAGCACTGATTTTGCTGTGGGAAACACCCTTCTCTACATGTTCCTCCCCTCCCCATTTTTTTGTATCTTCGTGCGTTCGTTTGTACGTGCGCGTGTATATATACGCGTGCTAAACTGGAAAATAACGGGGGCATTTTGAACCCCCCATCGTCCCTTTCCCTGGCTACGCCAGTGTTGGTAACAAACGAACAGCTTGAGTTATACTGGGCGGCGACTTATCTTGGCAGTGGAGCGAAGGCTACGGAGGCGGGGCATCCGCACATTTGTATTGAAGTATTCCGGCAGCTTGCAGCCGAGTTCAGTTTCGGTTTTACTTGCTCGCAGCGCTAGCGCATTTACAGTGATTCCACTCCTGCGCCAACTGCGCCAAAGTGCGCCAAATTGTATTTACTGCGCCATCCTGATAATATCGACGAAATTTGCGCCAAACTGCGCCAAAGTCTCGGGTTTGGGGGCGTCTATCACCGGCAATCGCACCCCCGGCGCGTCAGAACATGTGCAGCTCGATCTTGGGGCTGCCAATAAAGTCGCAATCATGGACCAAGAATTATTCCGCTGAATAAATAGCGCTCGCGCGTAGGTTCCGAGTAAGCCACGATGCCATGCACGGTGCCGACGCAGCTTCTGTTCTGCGAGTCGGCTCGACAGCAAAACGCGCTCTCCGCAGAGGCTCGTGACGTCTAGGCCTATCGGTAGCGAGAAAGTGCGACGGCAACTCATCGGCGAACGTCGTTTGTTCCAGAAACGCTGCTGATAGCTCGTTTCAAGCGTCGTACGGCACATAACGAAAACAATGTTCAGTAATAACTACATGCGTGCCGCTAAAATGTCTGTCACTTCCGTTTCTGGACATTGCGGAATGAAATCTGGGATCGCTAGCAGTAGATATGGAACAATATCGAATTTTCCTTGCTTCGCGTTCATGGAAGAGCACGCGAACAGTGGGAACGCGTTGACACTTTTCCTCAGATATACTTTATCCATGGATCTTCATCCAGAAGAGCTTTTGCGTAATTCCTTCCACCAGCACATCCGAGTTTGTAATCACTCTGCGCTAAATACCCCTTAAAAGGCCCTGCCCTTTTGAGCTCACTACGTAGGGTTCCAATTCGAATTTTTCGCTTGCTTTTATAAAAATGTCATCTCATTAATAACAGCATATCTCCTGGTCAGAGCAGCCGCAAATGCGCAGCTGTCTGTAGCGGGCCCGTCACTGACGGCCCACAGTGAAGCGGCTACGCCATGTTATACACGTCCGCCCCTCGCTTTCGAGGGTCAATAGCTGACGGTTAGAAAAACTCAGTTTCGCTGAAGGGCGAAGCAATGAATGCGATATCAACAAATTGTATGGTTAAACTAAGCAAGGCTAGCAGCTAACTCTTTTGGATCCGATCTCGCCTAACTGAACAAAATGCTGGTTTAGGGGAATATGGCCGCTCCAGGAGCCGAAGCGTTTTCGTGCTCTTAGTTCTCTAAACGCGAAGTAAGCGTTGAGAGCATATATATAGCAAATTCATGAGCCGTCTCCTGATGCCTCGAGATAGCGCGCGCGCAAGCGACTGCGCCCTTCGAACGATACGGTCCACCCCCCCCCCCCACCCCCCCCGCTTCCCTGGCGTCCCTTCGTGCTTTTTACGAAAGACGGGCGGGGCGTCTCCTCTCTGTTTGATGAGCAATCGACGGCAGGCCCGCACGCGGGAAGATGTTTTCTCATGCTCTCTCCGTGCGACGGAGACAGACGGCCGGCTAGTTTAATCTCCGCTTCAGCCGCGTTCGTCGCCAGCGCTCGCGAGCTTTTACCCGCGGCTAGAATGAGCGTGGTGGTGTTATTAATTTGGACTTTATACGGAAAATTATGGCAACGGCGACGGCAAAAATCCGCCAAGTGTCCATATAATTGCTATCACAATAATTTTTTTTAAATTGAGGAGCTGTGAAGTGGATGATAAGCGAAGTTGTTTCACGCATGGCACAGAGGTGACATGGTGGAGGACAGTTTGGTATGTAAGACCAGGTTGTTAACGGCCAGGCTGTTAGCGTTAAATGCGCAATATTATTGCGAAAGCCTTAGATGCTTTATCAAACACAAAAATAGACCGTCGGCGGCGTTCGATTGATGCAAAATATAACCATCATGTGATGTCATCATCACGTCATAGATCGTCAAAACTTGTGACGTCATCATGGCGTCATATCTCGTGATGTCACGTGACGATGTCATCACATGACATCGTCGCTTTACACTGCTTCCGTGTTTGGTGCGCCGATCAAGGAGCTAGCGAAAAACTAGGTGAGGTGCAGAAAGCTTGCAGAGAGGGAGGGGGAGGATCAACACATCGATTGAGAAAAAGAACTTGGCTTTCTCCTTTGAGTCGTCTCAGGGGAATGCATTAGGGACAGTGTGACTCTTTAGCATTGATGCACTGTTGTACGTCACGGCGTTTGTCTGCCACGCCTGCTGATAACCACGTAGATGTATTTAGAGTGTTATTTCATAAATTGCAATTTTATTGATCCGGAAGTTTGTTTATTTGCTAGTGTCAAAAATAATCGCCGAAGGGGTTAATTCAGAACACTCAACTGCATGAGCCCTTATTTTTTCATTAGCGAGTGAAGTATGGAGTTCTCCTGAGATTATTTTTTCCATCAGATTTGCAATGAATCGAAATATTTCTAGCCTTCATAAGAGCCCCATAATAATATTCATGTGCTTGAATGTTAATGCAATATGCTTCTGTAGTACACTCCAGGATGTAAAATTTGCTGCTCCAGAGTGCTCCCAGATGCAAAATTATCTGCTCCAAAGTGCTCCAAGATGAACATTTTTGCTGCTCCAAAGTGCTCCAAAACGGAAATTTTGCTGCTCCAAAAATTGCTCCAAATCAGAAGTCCTCGGTAGCATCACTGCATTTAGAAAAACGGAAACGCTCGTTAATTCGACCCTCGTTAATTCGGACGTGTTCCCTGGTCTCGGCCAGTACATGCATTGTTTAATGGCATCAAACTCTCGTTAATTCGGTCATACTTGGCCGCAACCCGGTTAGTGCGGTCGATCGTCGGAGTGCGCCGAGCGCGAACCGCCGCAAATGTCCGGCACTCGGTGGCTTCGTTCTGACTTGACGCAATGCGCGCGCAATGTCACTGAACTCAAACATGGCGGAAGCTGTTCCATATGAAGAGCTTTCAGCCGCGGTCGGCCTGCTGGCACAAAACAAGCATCGCGATGGTTATTTGCTGGTTATTTTACCTGCGGAAAAAACTATCGTCGAGCGCGCGCGTGGTGGTGACGGTACGTATGCAATAACGGACAGGTGCAGAGCGCGTTTCGGGCTGTCTCGCGCCGTGGTCGAACTGTGAACGCACTCGAAAGACGACGAAAATTGCGGCTTTTACGCTGCTCTTATGCGAAATAAGCACAGCATTTACGTACATTTCATCAAGAAAAGGAAAGTGTATTGATGTCAATTGATGGAAACAAGGGATGGGCGTAAAATTCGCTGCTTTATTTTTTTTCGCTATCCCCAGTTCGTATGTGCAAACTGAAAGAAAGACTTGACTGATTGTAACAGACTCTTGCTTATTTTTTTTCTTGATACCTTCGATAATTCGGCATTCGGTTAATTTGGAGATTTTTTTCGGTCCCGTGAAATCCGAACGAACGAGCTTTTGTTGTACATGCAAAATGTCAACGGGAGAGTGGCATTCTGATCAGAGTGCATATATGCATCTAACTACCGTATAGTATTCAGAAAAGGTTTTCACAGCATTTTACATCCTTTATGACAGTGAAGTCTATAGGAACCGTGTATTTGTGTTCAGACATCAAAAGTTGTGTGTGGCGCATGCCCAATCACGGGATATGCGGGTAAGCGCCACACATGATCGAATGTTAACATTTACAGTATTAAACCCCGGTACAGCCGAAATAGACAGCCGGCACGGTGCAATAGCTATGCAAGCTGTGTGAGATGACGCACGTCGCCACGCACACACCGCAGCCAACAGATGCAACTGGCGTGGGGCCGCTGTATTGGAAGATTCCAAGAGAGCTCGCGCTTAACTCAAAGTAGACTGATGCAGATTCCTCTATGGAGCTTCGCTTAGACATGCACCTTCGCAGATTGTGATGGCTGCTGAATTTTTTCCCATCTCTGTATACATGCAACCGTGTCGTAGCGCAGCAGCCTCGTCTTGCCGGTCACGCGTTTGTCAGCTTCATCCGATAAATCCATTTTCTCGCGCTTGGGCAGCTACTGTGGCCCGCAGGACTTCAGCCTTAATTCGGGCCACCGTTCGCTCACCCACTTCCGGCGACACGGCGTTCGTCGGCAATTCAGGCTGACGGCACGTTACCCCAGCGTTGACGTTGCTGATAACAATGCTTGGTCTGTTTTGACAGCCACTTTCTGTCACATTTGGAATATATTTTTCTCGGAGAACGCAACGGCGAGTTTGCGGCCGCACCTGGTCCAGCCGGCATCGGGGACACCGTGATTACTGCGAGGACAGGCGTGCGGAAAACGTGGCGCTGTACAAGAAAAAAAAGAAAGAAGAAAATATTAAAGTGTATACTATAATTTTTTCCCACCAACAGCTTCCCATACTTCATTGTTTTATTTTTATAATGAGGAAAACTTTATTTAATTGACCTAGGTAACTATAAAAATTGGAAAATGAAAATAGGTACTACCTCTTGGCGCAGGCAAGCGTTTCGGTTCTGTAGCTTTTTCCATTGCACTGCCAAGAAAAGTTATCGCCGTGCGCTACCCAACTAGGTGGGAAAATTCAGAACCTCCAGCAAATACTGAGAAGGTTGCTCTTTTTGGCAATAGCAAATGATTAGTAATTGCTTAATGAATATGCCTACTTTTTTTTTAACGCGTGGGCTTTCGCGAAACAAGAACGTGTGTTGACTTGCCGACACGTATTTGTAGAAGCATTTTGAAGAACGGTGATTTTGATGGCGGACGAAACGTCACTGTCCTATTTATGCGGCGAACATTTTCCCCGCGAGCCTGTGCGGCGGTTGTATACGTCGGTGTGCCGCGGATCTGTCGCGCTAATTGGATGGCTCAATGACCTTGCGACGCCCTCATTGCGCGACCAAGCGTGAAGGACGATACCTTTCGATCAGCTCTTTGTGTACGAGGGCCGACCTGCCTGCAGTGTAAGCCTGTGCAGCCTGTGCACCCAAGTTGCGCACTGAAATTTCACCAAAAGAACGCTCTCAGACGAGCCACCACTTGCTCGGTGGTCTTATGCATTTAAGGCAAAGTCGCATTGCTTGTTCACTGCACAGCTCAGCGTTGAGAAGAAGGAGCATCGCTGAAGGACCTTCTTTTTTTTTTTTAATTCCGAATAAGCTGTCATTGTGGTAGTTGAGAATAAGATACTTTTCTAACAGCCGTTTTAAGAATTCATTTTTGCATTCCAGTATGTTCACAACGTTACGCACTTCCGTCATTACATTGCCCCTTATGTAGAAGACCTTATTTTTCATTCATAGACGCCACCATTGCGGGCTTTTACGCAAGTGATTTATCAGCCTAGAATTATAGTGATGCCAAGTGGTCACGAAACGCCAAACGCATCCGTGGAGTAGTGTTCGTGCCTGTCCGTTCATTTCTATACGACAAGTTATAACAGCCCAAGATGGCGGCAACGCATCCCCAAAACAGTCTGTAAATGGTGTTTCCAAGTGGAGCATATTCCCATACTCGCTGCTGAGTGGGAACTATACCGTTATTTGGTTTGAACAGCGCACGCAGCGGGTTTGTGGCTTGTCACTGATACCCACTATATGCGATCGCTAACCACAACTTTATGCGACATCGCGTTTATTTGGATTTTCTTTTTTAATTTTGGTGGTATGAAATATTTCGACACTATTTGGAAAGCGTCCGTGTTGTCTGATATCTACACCGAATAGAAAATTTGTTATTCGAGTTTCCAGCATTCGCACATCATATCATTACATTTATTATATACCCTCAGGGCCAGAGGCATTAAATAGGGGAATGGTTCATGTGAAGTATAAAAAAAAGTACAGTGCATAATATGAATAGAAATTTATGAATAGAGACACACAAGTTCCTTCGTAACAATGTTAGTGGCACTGTATCAGGAAATCCTAGTTATACGATGTTAGCTAAGGTTTCGCGAAAAAGGTGGTTATCAGTCATACGTACGATATGAGCGGGAAGGTGGTTCCAATGTATAGATGTGCGAGCGAAAAACGACTGCGAAAGATAATTTGTGTGATAAAGGTAGGTTCCCACTTTGTGACGGTAATCAATACGGTGCCGCGATAAATAATGTGGGCTATTGAAGAATAGAGTGTGCAGTGAAGTGTGATGGTAAAGCCTATAAAAAAGTGCTAGACGTGCAACTCTACGTCGTTTAGAAAAGGCACGTTTCTGGTGGCCCCATGAACTCTAAAAGACATCTTCAAAGTAACATAAAAAATAGGAGCCAGAGGAAGCGGACGCTTTTCGCGTAAAGCTGTACGGCCGAAAGAAAAGTAGTGCCGTACCAGCTGAAGCGATCAACAGTAATCAGTGGCAGTCGGCGCTGAAAACCGGACTCCTTGTGTGAACTTCGAAGGATGCCGCAACTTGTCGCGTGAACTTAGAGTATCCAGAAAACTTCAAGTCGATGCACAAGTCTGCTGGCATTGTTCCTTAAAAACGCTCGAGGTTCCGCGGTACTACGCTAATTTCGAAAAAGCCCGCCACGTCAGGAATCGAAATTGATAAAATAAAACTATAGTGATGACTGGAAATAGACCGCTCGTGCCACTGCGGTCAATTTGATGACAGGCCGCCACGGTGGCGCAGAACCCGAAAGACGCGGGTTCGATCCCGGCCGCGGCGGTCTCATTTCGATGGAGGCGAAATGTTAGAGGCCCGCGTGCTGTGCGATATGTCAGTGTTAAATAACCCGCCTGAGGTTCTTTAACGTGCTTCCTGCATGCCGGTCCTTGCACCCTCATCAACGTGCTTAGCAGTAAAGCCCTTCACTTGCTACAGGCAACAATGAAATGGGGCGGTATGAAGTGACAAGGACAAAAGACCACATTGCCATATCAGAAACAGCTGATCGCCGACAAGCATCGACCATTGGAAAGCGGCGCATACAAAAAAAAAAAAAATGCGCTGGTGATCGGTACATTCGCCGGCCCCGGGTTTTTCGCGCTCGAGGCCGCCACCGATATGTGTGACTCGTAACAAGCTTCGCCTGAAAAATTACCTACGATTACGATACCCCCTAATGCGAAACGTGAGCGTAGCGGTACGCGTGCATTACTAGCCATTGGCTCTTGCTCAAGAAGGGGACAATATTATGCACTAGCTTTAGGAGTCATTCACGCATTCGACCTTACGCAGAAGAATGGTCATTGGTATAGATCCCTGGACACTGTGGATTGGCAGGCAACGAGCTTGCTGATGCTGAAGCAAGAACCGCTGTCTCTAACGCCCCCACCGACGTGAAAGTACCGTACACGCGAGGTGACGTGAACTCTATTGAGATTGCTCATGCGAGAGTCCATAACGACCTATTGGTCTCAGCCAGATCATCGATACAGGCGTCTGCGAAAAACAGATCCTGAAATGAATTTTCGCCTCCCGGCTGGAATGAACCGAAGCAACGCCAGTTTGCTGCACCGGATTCGTCTTGGAGCTCCATTCACGCGCCGCTATGCCCACCGTCCTCCGCCGTGCGGACAGCCCGAACTGTGACCGCTGCCAAGTGCATGAAACAACAGCACATTTGTTTTGTGATTGCCAACTTTAAGTGTCGCAACCAAATACGCTCGCTTCAACGTTGGCAGGAATCGGTGTGGCAACGCTAAGTGAGACTATTATTTTGTGAGCAATGTGCGATCCGACTAAGTCAACAGCTGCTGTCAAGGCTGTTAGAGGTTTTCTGAATAGTACAGGACTGGACGCCATACTCTAGCGAAACCCCTATGGTACACGGTTATTGTACACACGCATATCTCTTTCCTCTTCCCATCAACACCCCTCGTCAATCCTTTTTTTTTTTCCCTTTCCCTTTTCCCCTGTGAAGAGTAGCAGGCTAGAGCGCACTAGCTCAGGCCGACCTCTCTGTTATAGACTACTCTTTATGTGTGTGTATACATATAGTTCGTATTTTTTCTTTGTTGTTTCCTCCCCCCCCCCCCCTTTAAATGCGAAGCATTTCTTAGCGAACTTCTGCGACTTTGAGCGTATCTATCTATCTAGCCGCCTACGACTTTGTGCTCTCCTGGTCGCTTGGTTCATCGAATGTGCACCAACATTGGTATGGCGTAATATGACTGTATGACGAACATAAATGACAAGTCATAACATGAAAATCATGACACGCATGTCATGTACAGCATGATTTACATGCTACGCTCATGGTGCGCTGGCGACCGTTTCGCTAGTTTGATATACACCAAAATTGGTATCTTGTTACGTGACTGTGTGACGAACATAAATAACACGAGTTAACATGAAAATCATGACACGCATGTCATGCACAGCATGACTTACGTGCCACGCTCATGGTGCGCTGGCGGCCGTTTCGCTAGCTTGATATACACCAAAATTGGTATCTTGTGACGCGACTGTGTAATGAACATAAATAACACGAGTTAACATGAAAATCATGACACGCATGTCATGTACAGCATGACTTACGTGGCACGCTCATGGGGCGCTGGCGGCAGTTTCGCTAGCTTGATCTACACCGAAATTGGTATTGCGCGACGTGACTGTATGACGAACATAAAAACTCGAGTTAACATGAAAATCATGACACGCATGTCATGTACAGCATGACTTACGTGGCACGCTCATGGGGCGCTGGCGGCAGTTTCGCTAGCTTGATCTACGCCGAAATTGGTATTGCGCGACGTGACTGTGTGACGAACATAAAAACTCGAGTTAACATGAAAATCATGACACGCATGTCATGTACAGCATGACTTACGTGCCACGCTCATGGAGCGCTGGCGGCAGTTTCGCTAGCTTGATATACACCAAGATTGGTATCTTGTGACGTGACTGTGTAATGAACATAAATAACACGAGTTAACATGAAAATCATGACACGCATGTGATGTACAGCATGACTTACGTGCCACGCTCATGGAGCGCTGGCGGCAGTTTCGCTAGCTTGATCTACGCCGAAATTGGTATTGCGCGACGTGACTGTGTGACGAACATAAAAGCTCGAGTTAACATGAAAATCATGACACGCATGTCATGTGACTTCCGTGCCACGCTCATGGAGCGCTGGCGGCCGTTTCGCTAGCTTGATCTACGCCGAAATTGGTATTGCGCGACGTGACTGTGTGACGAACATAAAAACTCGAGTTAACATGAAAATCATGACACGCATGTCATGTACAGCATGACTTACGTGCCACGCTCATGGAGCGCTGGCGGCAGTTTCGCTAGCTTGATATACACCAAGATTGGTATCTTGTGACGTGACTGTGTAATGAACATAAATAACACGAGTTAACATGAAAATCATGACACGCATGTGATGTACAGCATGACTTACGTGCCACGCTCATGGAGCGCTGGCGGCAGTTTCGCTAGCTTGATCTACGCCGAAATTGGTATTGCGCGACGTGACTGTGTGACGAACATAAAAACTCGAGTTAACATGAAAATCATGACACGCATGTCATGTACAGCATGACTTACGTGCCACGCTCATGGAGCGCTGGCGGCAGTTTCGCTAGCTTGATATACACCAAGATTGGTATCTTGTGACGTGACTGTGTAATGAACATAAATAACACGAGTTAACATGAAAATCATGACACGCATGTGATGTACAGCATGACTTACGTGCCACGCTCATGGAGCGCTGGCGGCAGTTTCGCTAGCTTGATCTACGCCGAAATTGGTATTGCGCGACGTGACTGTGTGACGAACATAGAAACACGAGTTAACATGACAATCGTGACACGCATGTCATGTAAAGCATGACTACGTCCCACGCTCATGGGGCGCTGCCGGCGGTTTCGCTAGATTTATATACACCAAAATTGGTATCTTGTGACGTGACTGTGTAACGATCATAAATAACACGAGTTAACATGAAAATCATGACACGCATGTCATGTACAGCATGACTTACGTGCCACGCTCATGGGGCGCTGGCGGCGGTTTCGCTAGCTTGACCTACCCCGAAATTGGTATTGCGTGACGTGACTGTGTAACGAAGACAAATAACACGAGTTAAGGGGGCCCTGCAACACTTTTCGAACATGCTCAAAAAGCGCTGCCGATCGGTAGTCGAGGCTCCCGAGAACACGCGAGCCAAATATTACAGCGATGCGCACGGCCTGGAATTTACAATAAATTCTCAAAGTCAGCTGAAAATCGCTCCCTCTTCTCTCGACAAATGATGTATTAGTCCGCAAAATATGACGCGATTGTCGGCAGTTCCACCATTGGCTGATGTTATAATCACGATAACACCCTCATTATTACTTTCGTTGTTAATTTTGAGTTCAATAAGTAGATAATATGTATGTTTATATTCTGTTATCGCGTTAAAACTGCGTTAAAAACACCGAACAAACATTAATATTAGCATTTCCGGTCTCACCGACAGCTCGTCTGCTCCTAGTTGCGTGGTTCCGTTTTCTTCGCCATGCGCAGTGCCGAAAACGTGAATATTTCTGTGCTTTTGACCATCGCCGGTTGCCGTTGAGAGTGGCAGCCGTTCGAGTGTTGCCTCGTCAGCTGAGAACTGCATCGTCGGCACGTTCTTACGACCGACCGAGGCACGGGCGCAGCGTGTCTCCGACAACAATGCTGCTGGCGTCCGGTAATGGCGGCGCTTCGGGGTCGTCTGCCAGTGCCGTCTTACGAGGCGGTGTATCGGAGTATGGGCCGAAACCGATCTCAGCTGTCATTCGTTCCAAACGAGCGCGCAGGTTTGCTTCCATGGTTGGCAGAGCGATGAAAACACTACGGCGTTCGACGTGCACACCCAACATTACCAAACCGACGCGCAGTTTTCAAGCACGCGCGATCGACTCCGCTCGACGAGAACGACGCCAGCCGACCGGAAGTGGCGGCACAGACCACGTGGTTGCACCCAGACGTCAGAGAGAAAAAAATGAAGAAAAAAACACCGCCGGCGCTCTTGGGCGGAGCCTCGCTCCTCTGCGCTGCCTCCCTCGACTCGCTGCCTAGCTTTCCGCGCGCGCTCGCGGCGTTGAGTTGAGGGAGAAAGCTGCGGAACGTGATCTCTATAATTTGGTAACACCACTTAGACTTGACGGATTCGAAAAATTTTTGCGGCATATGACTCGTGAAGAGTCATACGTCAATAATGAGACTATTCCAATATAACTAAGAAAGGTGTTGCAGGGCCCCTTTAACATGAAAATCATGACACGCATGTCATGTACAGCATGACTTACGTGCCACGCTCATGGGGCGCTGGCGGCGGTTTCGCTAGATTTATATACACCAAAATTGGTATCTTGTGACGTGACTGTGTAACGAACATAAATAACACGAGTTAACATGAAAATCATGACACGCATGTCATGCACAGCATGACTTACGAGCCACGCTCATGGGGCGCTGGCGGCCGTTTCGCTAGCTTGATATACACCAAAATTGGTATCTTGCGACGTGACCGTGTGAGGAACATAAATAACATGAGTTAACATGAAAGTCATGACACGTATGTTATGTACAGCATGACTTGCGTGCCACGCTCATGGGGCGCTGGCGGCCGTTTCGCTAGCTTGATATACACCAAAATTGGTATCTTGCGACGTGACCGTGTGAGGAACATAAATAACATGAGTTAACATGAAAGTCATGACACGTATGTTATGTACAGCATGACTTGCGTGCCACGCTCATGGGGCGCTGGCGGCGGCTTCGCTAGCTTGCTCTACCCCGAAATTGGTATTGCGCGACGTGACTATGTGACGAACATAATAACACGAGTTAACATGAAAACAATGACACGCATGCCATGTACAGCATGACTTACGTGCCACTCATGGGGTGCTGGCGGCCATTTCGCTAGCTTGCTCTACCCCGAAATTGGTATTGCGCGACGTGACTGTGTAACGAACATAAAAACACGAGTTAACATGAAAATCATGACACGCATGTCACGTACAGCATGACTTATGTGCCACGCTCATGGGGCGCTGGCGGCCGTTCGCTAGCTTGATCTACCCCGAAATTGGTATCTTGCGACGTGACCGTGTGAGGAACATAAATAACATGAGTTAACATGAAAGTCATGACACGTATGTTATGTACAGCATGACTTGCGTGCCACGCTCATGGGGCGCTGGCGGCGGCTTCGCTAGCTTGCTCTACCCCGAAATTGGTATTGCGCGACGTGACTATGTGACGAACATAATAACACGAGTTAACATGAAAATAATGACACGCATGCCATGTACAGCATGACTTACGTGCCACTCATGGGGTGCTGGCGGCCATTTCGCTAGCTTGCTCTACCCCGAAATTGGTATTGCGCGACGTGACTGTGTAACGAACATAAAAAACACGAGTTAACATGAAAATCATGACACGCATGTCACGTACAGCATGACTTATGTGCCACGCTCATGGGGCGCTGGCGGCCGTTCGCTAGCCTTGATCTACCCCGAAATTGGTATCTTGCGACGTGACCGTGTGAGGAACATAAATAACATGAGTTAACATGAAAGTCATGACACGTATGTTATGTACAGCATGACTTGCGTGCCACGCTCATGGGGCGCTGGCGGCCGTTTCTCTAGCTTGATCGACCCCGAAGTTGGTATTGCGCGACGTTACTGTGTGACGAACATAAATAATATGAGGTAACATGAAAACCATGACACGCATTTTCCTCAATGACATACAAGACGATGTATGCAGCTCTTTGCTGGCTGCTTCGCATTACATCGATTCCCACAATGCGTGGGATCTGCCGGCTTTTTGTTTCTTGGTCAGCTCCGTGGTCAGCTCCTTTGGCAATCGAGCTTTCTTCAGCTGGGCATTAAAGTGGAACAATTTGCTGGTGCTGAAACAATACCACCGGGCGCAGCAGCAACACACTGGCCGCCTGTGGTAAGCTTTGCTAGCACTGCCTTGCAGACTCCTTTCCATGCAGCGCATGGCGTAACGTATAGGAAAGTGGCGGCGGTGGGCGAGGTTCATAGTCAGCGGCTTCGGATTGAAATATTCCCTTAAATCCATTTTTTCATATGTATAGGCATCGTAGACCCTTTGCTGAAAACTGGAAACTGTTGGGTGACCTCCATCATTTCGCCTCCATCCAAACGCGGTCGCCGCGGCCGGAATCGAACCCGCGTCTTTCGGTTGAGCACTACTGAGCCATCTCGGCTGCGATGGTGCATTCTTGGCTGACTGATGAGGTAGGCGATTTATCCCGGACTGTTCGAATGGAAGCACGGCCGCGCACTTTGACGGCGCTATGTAGGCGCAGAATTGGATAATCGGAAACGTAGGGTTCACTTTTACTTGAATGCAAGTTAGCTGGCAAGTCGAAAATGAAGTTTTCTTTAAGTTGGTGTATGTTAAAGGAGTACTGACACGAATTGTAAATGTGTTCGGATTGTTGCTCTAAATAAAAACACTGGTGTCGAGAACCCTAAAAAAAGACTATTGTGAGACCTGGGAATGCTTCGAATATTTCTTTAATATCGCTAGCTTAGAAAAAAACATTTTCGGTTTGGAGCGGCTCCTCAGTGACGCGTCATCACAGTGTGACGTCACGGGCAGACAGCAACTCGCGACGTACTAGCGGCAGATCTGTCATCTTGTGGTGCACGTGAACAACGACGAGCGAATTGTCCAGTGACCCCGACAGTGACTTGCGATGTAGGCTGCATGCAGGACGCAGAGTTCGCAAACTCAATGGAGCTGTGCTGACTCGTTGGGATAATGTCCATTGCGGTGGGGCTGGCTTGCTGATGCTAAGCGACGAAAACTTTAAAATCAAAGTAAAACATTTTACACGTGTTTACTGACTCCGGTGTGTGGAGAGCGTCAACACTAGATACCAAGGAAACGAAAAACGTCCCTTTTAGGATGTCTCACAATTGTGTCAGTGCTCTTTTAACTGATATGTAGGCCTAACAAGCGCACACACACACAGTATCAAAAAGCTCAGTCGTCTTTCGTGAGTGCGCACACGTGGTTAACAGGTTAGCGCTTCCTTCGAGCACGCGCCGCAGACAGACCTTCTCCTTTGCCGCCGCCTTGGAGTCCCTGTTCGCGCGCGTCTTTATTTTTTTGTGCCGCGAAATAGACTTGTTTGGTCTGCAGCCATTGCAGTGTTCATGAGTGGTTGATACTCGGTCTGCACCGAGTGCTTTCGCTCGTTGTTTGTGAAGCTTGTCGCATTCGTGGTGTTCCTTAGATTTGTTTACGATCTTTATTGTCATCGGCGCAATAAAAAAGCGCAGTGCAGAACGGCATTGCAGTTCTTTGCACCCTAGCACAGCCCCTGTTCATGAAAACTGTCCACCTGCGATATGCTGCCACTCCTCCGGCCTCCGTTTTACACCTCCCCGAGGGTGTTCTGCCCGATGGGGCGGCGCACCTGCTGCCCGCACCTGTCGCACGCCCGGTGGTCGCGCGTGACTCCCGAAACCTCGACGCTTTTGCGCTCTCATTGCGTGCACCACCGGACGAAGTGACATTTCTTTCGTTGATGACTGAATTGAAAAAACAAAACAACAACAACAAAAAAGAGAACCCATCACGCTTTCGGTGCCCCAATAACCTTCCTTCTTAGAACCCTCGAAAAATCACTGGCGTAGCTCGGAAGCACCCTCAAGATACGCCCTCTAGAACTCTTCGAGCTCCTCTTTTGTTATCCGTAGGTCGCTTCACGGACAGGTAAGTGTGTACAGCGAGAACGGCAGCGACAGGGACAAGCAGTCGGAAGTGAGTCAACCTGGGAAATTCATTACACGCGAAGAAAGAAAGAAGAAACCGGCCCTGAACCGGAATATTTCGAGGTCTCATGTCCCCCCTTCTTTCACTCTAACGTGAAACGGTGCTGTGGGTTGCAGAAGCTGAGAGCGCTAACGTAGCGTAAGTTGCACTGTATGATTGCCCGTTCTATCAAGTCTACTGACTGCGCTGTCACCACAGTAACAAACATCGTGGACCCAACAAAATAAGCTGGGCAACGAAAATCCGCCGTAGTGTTCACCTCTTCAACAACACCCGCCCCGCAAGTGCGCGTACAAAACGGGGCTGCTCTGATCAGAGGAAGGAAGGCAAGGAGGTTAACCAGGCCCGGTTGGCTACCCTGTACACACTGGGGGATTGGGGAGAGAGAGAAGGAGGGAAAGGAGGAAGTGGCGCTGCCTTTCCGGACATTGAAAGGGTGCTGACACGAAAATTTTCAGTTGCTTTTTTACGTCAAATGAAAGGTCAAGTCCTCCAGAGCCTAGAAAAGGTACTACTAAGCGCGAGTGCACCCTGAAAAAAAAATAATTAGTGCAGTATGTGTTCAAAAGCTAGTTTAAGTTCCTACTGTACCCTGTCGTCACAACACGGTATGAGCTTCTCGTACGTCACGTGCTCGCACAATATATAGTGACGTTTCCACGGCCGCTCCGCACCGTGGCTCTGTTGGTGATGCACAAGCGGCCATCTTGGAAGCTATGGTACCTAACGTCATCACAACTATAGACTGATGCGTGAAGTAACCACAATTGGTACTGTAGCCTGACGTCAAGCTAGTGTAGATGTCGGTAGGTGCGCCATGGAAAAATTGACTTTTTATATCAAAATCAGCATTTGCGGACCTTCACACTTGCTCAGAGCCGTCTCTGCATACAGGATATTTGTATGGCAAAGTAAACTCGCCTTCGAAAAATGGTGCCAGTACCCCTTTAAGGTCTTTAGCAGGTGGGGTTTACCGTACGGATAAGTACGGAAATACAGTACCGGCGCGCTCAGCACACAGCTTTCTTTTTTTTTTTAACATGAAAGTGTTTTATGCCGGGGTTCACCAAGACTTTGATGACGTACTTCCGTCACGGAAATACGTCAGCAAAATGCACGCGGTCAAGTGCCAAAGGAAAAAAAAAACTTCCATTGACGGGAGTCGAACCCACGACTTCTCGGTCCGTGACGATAGCTGGCGGGCGCTTAACCCACTGCGCTAGCGTGAACACATAAGGGAGGCTTCACGAACGCGCCTGCCTTTTATGTCTTTCCTCTCACAGTGCTTCTGGTTCGTGGGGTGGTCTGCAAACGGCCTAGTGAAGTAATGCGTGGCCTCCGCGATTACCTCCGGCAACGCGCTGTTGCTACGACCATTTGGCGTGTTTCCAAAAGGAGAAGTGTAATTTCGTCGACGGCTTAACACACCACGAGGTGGCGGCATATATATATATATATATATATATATATATATATATATATATATTATATATATATATATATATATATATATATATATATATCACGGTGTGCAGGGTGATTGAGCAAAAAAAATGTTGATGAGCAGGCCGGAAGAGCATTCAGGTACGATTTGATACAAGCAATAAGAAAAGCACCTTACCTCGCAACCAACACTTCTTTGATGGAACAAAGTTCTTTCGACCGATGTGCGGGAGCCACTGCTTTTTGCGCAAGCCAACACGCTTCCCTTGAGGTGTCATTAGAAGTACATAACCATTTTCACGCTTGTTGCTGCAGTTATACGCGTAACAGTACGGCATAGCGGCAACACGCGGCGCAGAAAACAAGGCACGCAACGTTCACTACGTGGAGCCACGGCGAAAAGTGGCATGAGCGAAAAAAAAAAAATTCTGGCAGCTTCGCAGTAGTGGTACCAGGGCTTAAGGTCTCCCTTCACTTAAGGTGGAGGGTGGCGACGTATATATATGCGCTGGTCACGTGTTTTCCTATTTTTTTGTAGTTCGAGGACTTTCTTTGCAGCTTGGACAATGCGTGAGACTTTCTTTATTGCAAATAATGCAGTGGGGGTTTTTGAAGACGCTCTTGAACTTTGCAAATCCCATTTCTTGCCTGAAGTCAATATTTAGCAATTTAGTTAAATAATCCTAATTACCAAATTAATTCATTACAAAGCAAACAAAATCTGTAGTGCGCAAGGTGGCTGTCAGCAATATGCAACTGATTTCACTCGCCTGCCTCTAATAACCCTTGGCACAAGTTAGCTGGGACACCCGGTTGTGTGTGTGTGTGTGTAGTCGCCATTCTCAGAGGCCACAGATGATCTGTCGGGGACGATCACAGTGTAGTGAAGGAGCCAACTGTCTCTAGAACTGAAGAAACGCTTATTAAGGTTATGCAAATAAATGTATAATTCCTAGCGTATTTCCGGCATTTATTCATGTGCCGATGCAATCAGGCTCTAAGAAATTGGGATTTTGGATACGATTTTTTAAAAATAACTCGGGATGTAAGGTATTAAGATATACTGCCAAGTGGAAAAAGCGAATGTTTTTTTCAAAACGTCATTTTTTGGTTTTTGACCATGTTAGATGTACAGTTTATCGCCCATCATTTTGCTGCATAAAGTTTCTGTTTACGCAATTTATTTGAAAAGGTACAGCAAAAATGTTAGACCACCCGTCATTTACATAACCGAAAGTGTCATTTTTGTGTGCATCATAAGAGTAGATTGATACGTAATATCTTGTTGGTTATTTAGCAATCGTATATGAAGTCCGAACATGTAATAATGCTCTAATAGCACACGTATGTGCCTGCCAGTCATCAAATTTGCTTTGTATGACTGTGTGTCATTTCAATAATGAAAACAGAAGCACATTTGATATTTTGAAGTAAGCTGGCATATCGAGCCTGGCCTCTGCACTGCAAAAGCTTGCCTCGCAAGAATCCCGCCACAGCACTAATGCTGCATAGCATGCTGCCGAGCTAGCTAGAAAAAAAAAAAAGCGAGGTGCCGTTCGAGCAAAGGCAGGCGAGAGCAAGGTCCAGGATGGAACTAGCTACAAATATCGAGGATTTTAGCGCTCGTGATCACCTTGTGTAAGCGCTGCACCTGCTTTAAATCTTTTTTTGTTGATTTTCTCAGAACTTATATTTTTGGCATTTTTCCGTGCGTGCACTGTCATTACTTTTTTGCTCAAAAAAGATATTTCATTTAAACATAGCACACTTCCTTATCACATTAGGTGTGCAATGAACTTTAATAAGCAAAATCGCGCCACAAGAATATGGCTGCCTGTTATACGAAGGTGCCCCTAGTGCTAGTGCATAGTTTTTTGGTTGTTTAATCACTATGTATTTAATATTCACCTGATCTCATTTGTTTTGGTTGGTTGCACTGAAGAAAGCTTCTTTTATGTCCCTACAAAAAATTAGGTTTTTTATTGAGAGGAACTTGGGTTGGAGAGTGTTGGCGTAAGGCCCATCTTTAGAAATTTTCAATTATGAAAAACTAACAAAAAAAAAGACTTGTTTTATAATGCTTACATGTGCTAAAAATGTAATGTAGACTAATAGTCTCTAATGCTTATCGCTTTTTTAAAAAAATTTCCGACACTTGGCCTCATACCTAATGGATATATGAGCTGAAAGCAGATAACTCGAGCTACAACGCAGAACATACATTAGTTGACTCACTGCGCTGAGAACCCCAGGCACGACAACGCTATATTTCTTTCACACCTACTTGCATAAAAAAGTAGGGAAAATGCATGTGTCTTTGGCATTATACCAGGCTCGTAATGCACAACTGAAGGAATGAAAATTGACCTGTAACCTACTGAGACCGAGGTCAACGTTCACCGATTCACGATGAGGTAGTTCCACGCTCACGTGCCTCGTGAAACAGTATGCTGTGCCAAGGAGGTTACTCTAACACGGTGGTAACCTGTGGTGTGCAATGTCTCGGGAAACTGCATTCAGCTCTACGACAATACGCGTTTTTTTTTTTTTTTTTTTTTTTGCGGACGCCACGTCAACCGAATAATCGCAATTAAGTCATTATTCGGAAAATTGGGGAGTTATAATTTCCCCGCACAAATTACTACTGGTAAAAACATAAGCTCCAGCGCTTATCAAATGGGTGCTTCGGAGCTATAGAGCTGACCTGCCGAAGGGGGGGCCGGACTATATCTGCCAAGCACCGATAGACATTGTGCGATCTCTCGTATGTCAGTGTAGACTAAACATTCCACTACTTCTGTGAGGATCACGTTTCACTTTCATGTTATACCGATTCCTGTTTTTAAAACCTGTTTTTAAAACCTTTTGGCAGCTCGACTTGCTTGCGGTTACTTGACGAGATGATGAAAGCGGCTAATCGAGGTTTTGCAGACTAAAAAAAGCTGCGTGGCGACTACGATGGTACGGTTTTTGTGTGCTTACCGTACGGTATTACCGCCACTGCTGAAACCATGTTACTGGTGCATACGGCGTTAACCAGGAAATCTTACGGGATATATATTGGAAGAAGTGTGGGTATAGGCGACGACTGTATACAGCTTTTGAAGGAGATATACCGAGAAAATACAGTTTGAGTAGAATGGGAAGGAATGAGTAGCAAAGAGAACGTTGAGATTAGCTAGGGGCTGAGACACGGATGTCCTTTGTCCCCGGTGTTATTGATGCTGTACACGGTGAGTATGGAAAAAGCTCTAGAAGGTAGCAACATTGGTTTTAATCTGTCACACAAACAGGCCGGCTTGATGATTGAGCCGCATCTTCCAAGTTCATTTTATGCTGACGATATTGACTTATTTGCGGACAGTCGAGATGATTACAGCGGCTGTCGGATATATGCGGAAGGAAAGGACTACAGGATTTAGTTTAACGAAATGCGGATTGATGGTAGGGTTACTAATTATGGGATGGCTTTGATGCAGCCTTGGTCTTTCTGATAAGTTAAGCAGCTAGACGTTAGAAGACGGCTAAATGATCGGTAGCGGAAAGGGCAAGAACGGTATAGCATGAAAACCAACTTTACCGTAAAACGCAGAAAGTTAAGCTATGAATTACCAAGTGTTGTCTTTAAGGAAAGAAAGAAAGGCCATTCAAGGTAATTATAGGGATGAGGCCGAAATAAAAAGTAGAGCTTTGTGGCGCGTAAGTCACCGCCCTGCATAGGGAGACCCCCGCCCACCCGATGTACGACGACGCAGCCGTCTGGCGCTGTCGTACGCATTCCGACGTCGCCGGTGCGTGAATAGCCGCGCTCCTATTTTTCGCCGTACGCAGCGGGACCGTCGGGCTGCGTTGGCTAGCTATCCCAGCATTCCTCGTGCGGAGAACTGGTAATGCGGGAGCGAGCGCACGCTAGCGAAAACCCGCGGCACGCGTTGTTTGCAATCAAGTTGAAAGTTCGCACTTGTTGTCCCCTCGTGCTTGTCTTGCGCATTTTATTTCCCTCTATGTGTGTTGTATCCAGCAGCTGTCCGCGCATGCGCCAGACGGTTGCTCGGCAGCGCGTGCTGTTGGCGCCGTTGCAGCTAAAGCCTTTGGTTTCAGCCGGTTGGAGCGCCACGAGATAACGGCCAATTTTGGTTCGGCTCACCCTAGCCGACACTGCGTGCGCAGAAAACGCTTGCCATATACAGCTGGAGTTCTCGCTGTTGCTTGCAAGCGAAGATGCGGATGAAAGCACGTACGACGCTCGCAACATCTTTCGACGATGTTTCCAAATGCGACGTAATTGTGGTTGTGTTCCGCGACTCATCGAAAAGGAAGAACACTGTGGCGCCAGCGGTGAACGGGTGTGGGACCGGTTGTGAGCAGCGAGGCTGCTCATCTAGCCGAATATAGAGGACTGCCGGCGTATCACAAGAAGTCTCCGCGCTGTCACTGCGCTCTATAAATTCCGCCGTATCGTTTCCCCGCGCCCCGCACGCTATTCCGGGCGGGTGGCTAAATACGGTCAAAAGGGGAGGCCGCGTGGCCATATGTGGCAGCTGCGACACGCAGGATGGCAATGCACTGCGCGACCGACGCGTCCGAGGTACCAATCGGAAGGACCTTTTTTGGCTCGACGTACGCCAGGTTGTGCGGTAATGAGACGTAAAGTCGGCGAACATTTGAGACACCTCGGAGGAAGACACCACGATGGCGGTGACGAAAGGACGATGAGTGCTTCGCCGGTGGCGACTGCAGCTATACCG
This sequence comes from Rhipicephalus sanguineus, assembly GCF_013339695.2. NCBI lineage: Eukaryota > Metazoa > Arthropoda > Arachnida > Ixodida > Ixodidae > Rhipicephalus > Rhipicephalus sanguineus. The sequence goes on from NC_051180.1 coordinate 1,266,449, forward strand.
GACAGCGGTGCCGAAAGGACGGCCTCGAGAATCGTTTTGGCGAGACAGAATTCAGGAGTGACACGCTGCAGGGACGGCACCCTTGGCGACGGAGTGTACGTGACGGCTGAGATATATGTACTCGACTGCCCGCGTTACATAGGCTCCCACTTGTCGGGCGTGATTCGTTGTCGAACCGCTGATGCGCGGCCAGACGAGAACGTCCATTTTGCCGTGGCTTACGATACGTATTCGTTCATCCAAGGCGCAAGTCTTGATGCATTGCACTCGAATGTGTCGTTAGTGGCGGATTTATTTTGTCGATGTATCGAAGGACCGGAAAAACGCGAGTCGTCGCTCCATTTTTCCTCGTCAAAGGACTACTTGATTCGTCCATTTTTTGACGACCTCGTGACATGGACGAATTTGCGGAGATGGATGGATGGATGGATGGATGGATGGATGGATGGATGGATGGATGGATGGATGGATGGATGGATGGATGGATGGATGGATGGATGCTATGAGCGTCCCCTTTATAACGGCGGCGGTGACAACTGTGCCACCAGGCCCGACAAAAAAAAAAAAAACCCTTTACCCTTCTTTTTCTTAGTGTTGGCCTAGTGTCTTTACTTCAATTAAAACTATCTTACTCCAGAAAAAAAAAAACTGAAGTTTTCAGCTCCGTTCTCTGCCCATTACGGCAGAATGTCCTTATTTTCTTTCCAATATTTATTTTTGTCCTCTCTAATTTGGGGCCACCAATATTCTAACCGTCTCTTACTTATTTCAATCGCGGCTGTGTTCAGCTTTCCATTGTCTCTAAAACCCAAGGCGTTGTAGGCTCGTGCGTACACCTGCGTGGATGTCTCTGGGTGGAGGATGGATGGATGGATGGATGCTATGAGCGTCCCCTTTATAACGGGGCGGTGACATGTCTGTCACCAGGCTCGAAGAAAAAAAAAAAAACTTCCTTTTTCAAGTTGGCTTAATACCTTATCTACACTGATTAAATCTACGTTATTATACCAAAAAAAAATATAAATTCACGCTCCATCTTTCTGCCTCTTAAGGCAGAATGACCTTATTTTTCCCCATTATTTATTTTTGTACTTTATCTCTACTTTTCTGCCACCAATACTCTAGCCGTCTCTTACTTATTTCTATCGCGGACGTGTTCAGCTTTTCATTGTTGTCCCTAAAACCCAAGGCTTCATGTAGACTCGTGCCCACACGTATACCTGGGTGAATATCGCCACATTCAATCAGTACATGTTCCATCGTTTCCTTAGTTCCTCCCGCAGCATGTACATTGTTCTTCTTCGTTACTGAATCTCGCTTTATAACTACGCGTTCTAAGGCAGCCCGACCTTGCTTCAAACAGTAAAGCACTTCCCCTTGAATTATCATAAAACCTTTCCCTCCTTATTTCGTTTTTTCCCTTTCGGTAGTTACTCAGAGCCGGCTTCTTTTCCATCGCTGCCATCCAATAAGTCCTCTCCGCCTCTCTGACCTTCCGCTTAATGCTCCTTGTTGCCATATCGCCCGCACTGCTAGCCGTATATTTACTGGTGAGCCTCCTAGTTCTTTTTCTCCACTGCGTGTCAACGCTTTTTCTATACAAATACCTGAAAACCTTCTCTGCCCATCTACTCTTCTTCATTTTCCTCAGCCTCTCTTCGAATCTCATTTTGCTCTGAGCTTCCCACACTTCAAAGCCTGTCCATCCCATATCACCCTTTACAGCCTCATTTGTCGTCTTCCCGTGAGCGCCCAACGCAAGGCGGCCCACCGTCCTTTGATTTACATCCATTCCTGATTGTACCTCTGACTTCATGCACACCACTGAGTTCCCAATTGCAAGCCCCGGGACCATCACACCCTTCCACAGCCCTCGAAGCACCTCGTACTTATTCTATCCCCATAAAGCTCTGTGCTTCATAATTGCAGCATTCCCTTTCCCTTTGCTACCGATGCCTTCTCTTGTACCTCCATATATCTATCCCCCTCATTTACCCATACTCCGAGGTACTTGTACTCGCTTACCCTCGGTATTTTTTGGCCCTGTATTACGACCGCATGGTCTTCGTGATCATTGAATACCATCAATCCACATTTTGTTGTACTAAATCCTAGTCCTAGAGCCTCACATTCCCTTCCGCATATATCTGCCAGTCGCTGTATATCATCTTGACTGTCCGCAAATAAGACATATCATCAGCATAAAATAGACCTGGAAGCTTCTGCTCAACCATCGTGCCGACCTGTTTGTGTGACAAATTAAATCCAATGTTGCTACCTTCTAGCGCTTTTTCCATCCTCACCATGTACAGCATGAATAACAGCGGGGACAAAGGACATCCCTGTCTCAGGCCCTTGCTAATTTCAACGCTCTCCTTGCTACTTATTCCTTCCCATTCTATACAAACTGTATTTTCTCGGTATATGTCCCTCAAAAGCTGTATACAGTCGTCCCCTATGTCCACTTCTTTCAATATATCCCACAAAATTTCCTGATTAACGTTGTCATACGCCCCGGTGATATCTAGATAAGCTACGTATAAGGGCCTCTTTTCTATTTTCGATATTTCTATACACTGGGTAAGAACAAACAGATTATCGTCTAACCGCCTGTCGATTCGAAATCCATTCTGTAGTTCTCCCAAAATATCATTTTGTTCTACCCACGCTTCCATTTTTAATTTTACTGCCTGCATCGCTAACCTGTATAGCACCGATGTAATGCTTAGCGGTCTATACGAGCGAATGTTATCCTTTTCTCCCTTGCCTTTATAGATTAAGTTCATTCTACTTTTTCGCCAACTGTCTGGTATTTCCCTCTCCTGTAAGCACTTTTCTACGGCTTTCAGCAGTGCTTCTTAGTGTTTATGTCCGAGTTCGTTAATGAGGCTGACGGGAACCCCATCTAAGCCCGGAGTAGTGCGCTTAGGAATTTTTCCTTCGGCCTTCTTCCAGTTGAAATTCTCTAGTACTACATCTTCGTCGGTTGCACTCCTTTGCGTACTTTTACTCACCGGGGAAATCCCCTGGGCGACCTTTTTAAACGAATCGGCTGTTATCTTTCGGATGTTACCTAGCGCTTCATACCCTTCCAACTGATTTCCTCCTTCATCTACCAAACGTTGTTGCATTGTGACAGACTTCCTACCCAGCGCTTTTAGGTGGCTCCAAAATATCCTAGGCTCGGCCTTCTTCTTTTCGCGGATCTCTGTCATCCACCTTTAATTTTTGCCTCGACTAATTTCTGCACTATGGATTTTTGCTCTAAATAAATTTCCCATATTTGGTTGACTTCGTCCTGTGGTCGCTTCTCCTTTTTTGCCTGTCTGTGCTCCCGTGATGCCTCACGTCGCTTCTCGATCGCCTTCCCGGATTTCTTTGTTCCACCAACTTTTTGACTTTCTCTTTCCTTTCCAACGAATAGCTTTCTTCTCTTTTTCCATTTCTTTCGTGATTACATGTAGCAGCTCACTATACTTCCAGTCTTTACCTGGTAGTTCGTCTACTTTTTCTACGACTCTTGCGGCTATATTTGTTATTTGTTTGTCATTTAGGATACAAGCTGCCAAACTTTGATTCGATGTTCTTATTTTCAGTTTTATATCCCATTTGTATATTATGCGTTTATGATCACTACCCAAGCCGTTAATGCCTTCCTCGTCTATTCTCATCTCTCTCAGTTTGTCATATATTCCTTCTGTCATGAAACAATAATCAATGCTCGATTGCCTGTTTCCGACTTCCCACGTGATCTGCCCATCACACTTAGGCCCCACGTTAACTTCTCAAGACTATGTTGCTCGCAGAGATCTAGCAATAACTTGCCATTGGTGTCTGAATAACCGTCAAGGTCATGAATGTGAGCGTTCATGTCCCCTAGAAGGATTATTTCGGCATCATGACCAAATTCTTTAATATCGGTGCTTATGCATTTCACTATCTCCAGATTCTTTTCTCTGCAGTTATTCCCCGTCCACAAGTAAGCTACACCTAGCCACGTTTTCTTTCCACCTACTGTGCCCGAAACCCACATGTGCTCTGAACACGTTTGTTTCACTCTGTCCCATTTTGTTCTGCTATGAATTTACATTCCAACACCCCCACCTCTCCTTTCTGATGCGATCCTGTTACATCATTCCCAAATATAATTGTCAATATGTGGTGGCTCTTCCAAGTCTCTAAGGTGTGTTTCTGTAACCGCATAAACACCTATCTGTTCCTTGTTTAACTGCTCCTCAATCTCTAACCATTTTACCTTTTTTACATGTTAATGTAACTAATTGCAACACGCGCCTTCTCCCTTCTTTTACTTTTTCTCTGGTTTTTCGCTATACTGCCTATCAAAGAGTCCCCCTGGTTGTTTTCCTCATTACAAGCTACCCTGGGCACCGAAGGGCCCGCGTGCCCCGCAAAAAAAGCTACTGCGCGTCCTGCAAGTCGCCAACCCACCTCATGACCAAGCCTCCTATCGAAGTGTATTCCGTCTCTTCGAAAACCACCCCACCTGTGCACAATGAGGATAGCGAACCGAAGCGCCACCTGGAAGCGACGACAGGAAACACGATCGCTGCAGCCTTCGCGGCCATTGTGCCAGGTTCGGCAGCAAGAACCGGGAGCCATGCTTTCAGAGAAGTCAAACAGTTCTGTGGCCGCAGTGTCATCCGCAAAATGTGCCTCGAGCGTGAGCACACCACTCGCTTCATCACTGCGGCATCGCTTGCAAGCTTGTGCCACGCAAATTAGGGGCATGGTTTGACTTATTAAGCGCACGCAGACGAATACAAAAAGGAAAGCAACAGGAGAAGCGCTTACTTACAACTAAAAGATTTATTGAACAAGAAAGGGTATAAATACACCAAACATGTGATCGACGCATGCGCGACAAGAAAATTATGGTTAAAATGGCGATAAACTATTGCGGAAAGCTATCAAGAAAGACAAACTCCTTCTCATGTAACAAAACTGAAGGTTCGCTGACACACTGATTCCCTCTTTTTCTTATATGAAATGCTTCAGTCATCTCCCGGGTTAGCTGATTGCCGCTTCGAAAAAGATAGCAGAAACAGGATAAAAAGATAGCATAAAACAGGATAGCAGCCACACTAGGGAGTGTGGCTGCTATCCTGTTTTATGCTATCTTTTTATCCTGTTTAGCAGCAATCAGCTAACCCGGGAGATGACTGAAGCATTTCATATAAGAAAAAGAGGGAATCAGTGTGTCAGCGAACCTTCAGTTTTGTTGGATGACAAGGAGTTTGTCTTCCTTGATAGCTTTGCGCAATAGTTTATCGCCACTTTAACCATAATTGTCTTGTCACGCATGCGTCGATCACTTGTTTGTTGTATTTATACCCTTTCTTGTTCAATAAATCTTTTAGTTGTAAGTAAGCGCTTGTCCTGTTGCCTTCCCTTTATGTATTCGTCTGCGTGCGCTTAATAAGTCAAACCATGCATTTCAACCAACTAGCCCAGTTGTCGATTCTCTTTTAAATTAGGGGCAGCTATATACGCACAAGACTAAGGGAGCTGGTGGGCGTTGCCCTCCTCCTCACCCTCACTTCCCTTTCCCAGCCTGTCGACACATATTGCTATGCCTGCTCTCTCTTTTGTGTCTATGTCTTTTTGTGTGTGTGTCTGTTCCTTTCTCTCTCTGTCTATTTCTGTGTGTGTCTCTGTCTCTGTTTTCTTGCCTTTATTTCTCTGTGTACTTGTGCCCATTAGAGTTATTGCATCCAACGCCGGACAAATCGGCGCACGTGCACTTCTGGGAGCGAAGCAGCAGCAGAAGAGGACGAAGAGCGCGCGTTCATGATGATGATAGTTTTTCTTGTGTCGCCACTCGGGATAACGAAAAGCTTCGCAGCTCCGCTGTAAAAATTGAATGTCATTTATTAGCTCGTTTTTTCGCCTACAGGTGGTGCCACAATCAGCAGTACGGCGCGATTTCGGCCAATGGCGTGTCCGGATTTTGATACATGGAGTCCATGTGGGGTTTCGCTACTCGTATGATTGAAGAACTCTAATGGTAACCGAGAAACGGGCAAGATGCCCTCCGGCACTGTGGAAGAAAGAGTACTACCCTCGGTCATTTGCCCCAGCTTTAACGAGACTCGTGTTGTCCTCTTCTGTAGGTATGTACCGTGCGATGTTTTCATATATGAGCCTCTTGAGGGTACGGCAGAGCAGCAGTCTTCTACCCTTTTTTCCCGCGCTGTTTTGGGGGTTGCCGTTTCCAGATTGTTTAACTCTTTGTAGGACAGTGGTACAAATGTGTACCACTTTTTCACTGCGTTTCAAACACTCACGATAAAAAAAAAAAGCGGTCCAAATTAGCGCCGCTCTTACTGGTGGTACCAGCTACCGAGGTACTGAAGAAGGCGATTACGAGTTTTTTACTTCGCTACGACATGTGGCGCGGGCGGCAAATTGGATCATTTGCGCGTGCCTCGATTGCTGCTCACTATCCGCTGCAGTGGCCTAAATGGGCGCCTCGAAAACACTGCTTCGACATGCCTGTCCCATTTTACCCGTTACTAAACAGAGCCTAGTGACTCACTTGCGACGCAGAAAGACATTTTTTCTGCGCTTATTATTGAGTTTTCTTCAGCGAACCATGATCGGGCTTGATTCCGGCTGGTGGTGTTAGCCCTAACAGGACAGCTATAGCACCGGTACAGTTGCACGTACGCAACGATCGCGATTGGCTCCTCAACGGAAGCTGCAAGAGGGGGCAATAACTGTCGATAAATTTTGTGCCGGCTCGATCGCCATCGGCCGTGCACCGTGTGACGCCGATATTAGGGTGTCTTGGCAGCGCCGGTTTACTGTACGGCAAGTACGGCCACGCCGTACCGTCGTGGTCGGCACGCCGCTTTACTGGTCCCCGTTTGATAATCTCGTCGCGTTATACCGTACACAATGAGCTACTCGCGCGGCTAGAACGTTTTAAAAAAGCCACGTGCCGACCACGACGGAATGGTAAACCGGCACTGCTAAAATAGTGTATTATTCACGTTCCGGAGCGTTATGTTTCTTCTCAGTGAAGACCACGCGAAGACACGTGGGCAAGCACCGTTTTATTTTCCGTCTTACTGCTGCGCACGCCTACTTTACGGCTGCTGGCATCGGCACAAAGATCATCTTCAGGCGAACAAAGTTGTAAGTGAGCTTTGCCGCAATACACCACTGTCATGCGGCAACGCGTACTAAGATTTGGAAGGGGCCACCAGCGGTCACGTTGCTAAGAGCATATCGTCCCTTAATCACATACGCGTGCGTACGCTGTATTATTGTCTGTACCATTAAGATGGCAGGCGTCGAGAAGTATTACCTGGTAATCATTACGAGCCGTCTATGACGTTGCTGCGGCCCTGAGAAACAGTAAGTGAAAACATATGCGAGTCCTCTTTTGTCGCGTGCGTCCTAGTTTGCGGCTGGAGTGACGTTTATTCCTATGGCGCCGCTCACCTCGTTTGGACGTATAACTAGTGCGGCCCGTACGAGTCTTTCTTTATTTCTTTTTTTTTCTACGCTCTGTTCTGTGCCCAACGCTGCGCCTGTTTGTATCGAGATAGAGAAGTTGCTTGGCCCGTTTCGGGACTCATAGAGAAGGGCCACCAGAGAAAAGCACTGATGAGAAAAAAAAAAAAAGGAAAATGGGGAGGGGGATATGCGACAGCAAATAAAACAAGAACAAGCCAACACTGGGCTGTGCACTGGCTTTCATTGTCTCCAGTGCTGAGAACGGGGGCACGCCTTTTCGTGCTGCCCTCGTTAATAACAGCCGAGATGCCCTGAGCGTTAAGAAAGAATCTTCATTGTTCGTAATCACCCAAGAAGAAAGAGCGGCGTATGCGCAACGCGTCTCTTTGCCGTCGATGCAGCCATCGCGTCGCGAAGCGTTTCTCTCGCGAATTTGTTTGAGCTAGCAACGTGATCGGGGCGAGCTCGCGCTGTGGCGAAAATGTTCTGTCGTCTTGGAAATTGTGGCGCTTGACCGCGTGGACCCGACAGTAGTTCAAGACACCCGAAAGACGATTTGTGTCAATTGGTGGCCAGCGGGGTCCGAGTGCGACGCACATCGCAACAGCCGGCATCTGGGCGTCCACTTAGGGCGATGAAATTGCTCGTAATCGGCACGGGAAGCGCGGACGTCATAATGAAACAGTCCTCGGCAAAATACGCCTACTTTGAGACCATTTTCACTTACTAATGAAATGGAACAACGCAGGGTGTTTTATGACTGTACCATCGCATTATAGTTGTATCACGTCGACGAAACGCGCACTCGTTGCTTTCACGTGAGTACCGCCGCAAGGCATCTCAAAATTTTTCGCAAGGTACGCTTCGTTACGACGACGCCTTGTCGTTCGTCTCGTTTACATCATCATCGCAAGGCATGCGTCAATAAACACTACTTGACATTACGGAATCACCATTTTTTTCGATGTCGTTTCTAGTTCAGATTGCTAGATTTGTTCGTTGATAGGCAGTTCATTATCTAATGACGGGTTACGTGAGTGTGCACTTTCGTTTTACGTTTACCTCGCATAGTAGACGAGAAATGTGGTTGTCTAATTGGTCGTGTTGGTACATCCATTGCATTGGCTAGAAAAGAAGCTCTTCTAGAGAGCGGCGTTGTCTTGATTTTTTTGTTTTTAGTAACATCGCCGCCGTGACATTTGGCCGTACGCGTCGTGCCGCGCTTTGGTCTGCAATGCGTGCGGAGTCTCGCGGAAGTCTGCCACGGCTGGTGTGTAGTTGCCCAATTTTCTCTCGCGTGGTGCTGGCGTTCAGGAAGTCAGACGTATGCAGATGCAAGAGCGGTACTGTTGTACGTCGAATGGCCTTCGCGCGCGTTAGCGGTTTCAAGGACGTTGTCACCTTGGGTGCCAACAATGAATGAGTGGACGGCGCTGCCGATGGCAGATAGCGTTTGTTTTGCCCCGTGTGCCTGTTGCTCGAAAGAATCGAAAAAATTGTGGAGTACGCTACGTGATAGGGATTCTGCGACGTGCGAGTTAGCTAAGAAAGCTGCACATGCAGGTTCTTGGATGTGGGCGCGAAAAGACAAGGACGAAGGGAGGAAGACACACACACAAGCGCCAGTGTGTGTGTCTTCCCTTCGTCCTTGTTTTTTCGCGCCCACATCCAAGAACCATGACAGAACAACAAGCCCGCATCGCTACCCTCGTCAATGCACATCGCAGAGTATCGCGAAATTCCACGCCCATCCAACGAATCGCCGGACACGATCATTGCCTTGTGGACAGCAGGCGCTGAAGGGGCAACTCGGTTCCGCCACTTCCGTCGTTCTGCCCTAAATGGTGCAACTCACACGCTGTTGCCAATAATTGTGGGAAGCCAGGCGAGAAAGTCGGCGGAAATCAATAAAGTTCCTTTGTAAAGGATCTGCGCATCTCTCCAGCCGGTAATTTGACATAAATGACGTACACGTGCAAAGGAACGTGCGTACCCAGGGAATTTTATTGAGATCCATTGACCTCAAAAAATCGCCGGAGTTGGCCTTAAGGGATGTTAAAAACACCTGTAAGATTTTATGGGTAGCGACTCATGCTGAAGCAAGTATATCATCCCTATAGCTGTGTACATGCTGAGAAAACCTGAAGAGAAAGACCCTTCGAGGTAGCATTGCTTGTTCAGTATAGTTTCTTTTCAACCTCCTAGCCATACAGCCTCGCTTTAAGCGTTGCCTTATCCATCTTCAGCCTTATTGCGGCAGTTTGCGTGGGCAGCAGCCTGGCATGGCGCTTGAGTTCAACCGCCGCGGGGACATTTGGCGTCACCGCCGTCGATGCGCAGCCCCTTTCGCGCTGGCGTGCAGCCGCCGCGTGCTGACGATGCTCGAAAAACACAGCTGACTGTTAAAAAATATGTGAAATAAGCTCTGCCGATCGGAACAGTCGCGTCTTGCGAGTGGCATTTCGATGTTTTCGTCACTTTTTTTCCTATTTTTTGTTCAGCATCCCTCGAAGGGATGCTGGAAGCTGAATCGCTCGAGTGTAACATCAGCCGAGACGGCAAAGCGTGGCCGGAGGCTCACTGTCGACTAGTGCGAGACCATCGCAACGCCGCGGAACGTGCGCATGGAGCTGCTGCAGTGAAACCATGAGCGCCCGACAGTGCACGCGAAATGCATGGCGAGGCAAATGCAGCGAGGCAAACGGTCGCAATAAGAGGCACGAACGAGTGATACTATATACGTATACGGTGTGCAAGCAGTATACTTTAATGAGAATTAAGTCGGCATATAAAGCTGAGCTTAGAAATCGCAATGGGCTGTTGGAGCAGCACTGCATCCCGGACACACTTATAGCGACAAGTAATACTACCGTATTTACATTTCATAAGAATTGCCTAGGTCTGCTCACTTAGGCTTTTTTCTTTCATACCGAGTGACCGTGGTTTCCGCGATTGTTCGCCTGCTTCACGACCGCGTCGCACTTGGCGCTCATTTAAGGGCTGGCCGCTGCGTGTGATGATTTATTACGCGTCTGAGGGATTGCAGCGTCGTGCAGTTCGAGAGTGAAGCCGTGCCGGGAAAGAAGTCGTTTTGTGTGGCTGTACAACTAAGCGTGCTCAGGGCACGAACGAGCGGTCATTACTGGGGTGGCTGGACTTTCGCGAATCGCCCTCGTGCGGGCACTGACCCCCGCGCCCCCTTTCGTCTGCTTGGACTTGATTGTGCTTGGTCGATTCGAGCTTATGGAATAAGGAGACCGCAACTTCGGCTTCGCTCGGTTGGCGAGCCCCGACACGCGTTTTATACTCGACGATTACGTCGCGAGAGAATATTTCGCCGATGGGAAAAAATACTCTCCAGCCAGCCTCGGTTCATTGTTTCAGACTTGCAGCTCTCTGGGTTAGGTCGATCCAACTGATGCGTGGCCATTCAGTCAGTATTCCACAGAGCCTTCTCCCAAACTTGTCACGTTTGTGGGCATTGCATGCATTGTAAGCAACTCGGGAAATAAACCGGGCAAATGATTGCAGCGAAACCGCAAAAAGAAAAAAAAAATAGTCCGCAGTTTCGCAAGAATAACGAAGCAATCAGTGTGATAGCAACACGCTGGAATACTCGTGAGACCTCCAGGGGCTTCCGCTTTGTGCTCCCGAACTGCGGGATTCTCTAGACAAGAGTAGACCAGCCTACACCCGAGAAAGCACTTCGGAGTCGACTCTTTCTTTATGAAGCGGTATGTAATACTTCTTCGTCTCAGCCATTTAAGGTCGCTCGGTGTGAGCGCTCTGGTCGTCGCACGCGTTGACATTCTCAAAGGTCGCAGTTCAGACAAAAGAAACTGCGCAAGCCACGATGTGGAAGTCTTCGGTTCCTTCTTTTCGGATGCACGTATACTTCCTATTTTAATAGCGTAATAAACCCTCTGTGTCGGCGTAGGCGCGTGACCCGTTTCGATCGTAAAGAACTTTCTCCTATCAATTGCAGTGTCCGCAGCGTCTTTAAATATGTGGTGAGTTTCACATTCAGGTCGAGGTGTCATTACACGTTTCGCAGTTGAATTTTTCTTTTTTTTGCCACCGAGTGTCGGTGCCAACCACATTCGTCGACAAGAATTGCTTGGCTAAACTGATGTATTGATCGAGTGCTGCTTCGAGATATCTTTCTGGTTACCCGGAATGTTCGGGGGTGCACCACGTCAGTCAACAAAATCGGAGAACCTAGGCCCATAGCTCTGGCCATGTTCTTGAGCGGTCCCCTACCCACCGCGGCCTCAATCTAATTAACAGTGATTCCACTCCTGCGCCAACTGCGCCAAAGTGCGCCAAATTGTATTTACTGCGCCATCCTGATAATATCGACGAAATTTGCGCCAAACTGCGCCAAAGTCTCGGGTTTGGGGGCGTCTATCACCGGCAATCGCACCCCCGGCGCGTCAGAACATGTGCAGCTCGATCTTGGGGCTGCCAATAAAGTCGCAATCATGGACCAAGAATTATTCCGCTGAATAAATAGCGCTCGCGCGTAGGTTCCGAGTAAGCCACGATGCCATGCACGGTGCCGACGCAGCTTCTGTTCTGCGAGTCGGCTCGACAGCAAAACGCGCTCTCCGCAGAGGCTCGTGACGTCTAGGCCTATCGGTAGCGAGAAAGTGCGACGGCGATTCATCGGCGGACGTCGTCTGTTCCAGAAACGCTGCTGACAGCTCGTTTCAAGCGTCGCGCGGCACGTAAGGAAAGCAATGTTCAGTAATAACTACATGAGTGCGGCTAAAATGTCTGTCACTTCTGTTTCCGGACATCGCGGAATGAAATCTGGGATCGCTCGCAGTAGATATATGGGACAATATCGAATTTTCCTTGCTTCGCGTTTATGGAAGAGCACGCGAACGGTGGAAACGCGTTGACACTTTTCCTCAGATATGCTTTATCCATGGATCTTCATCCAGAACAGCTTTTTCGTAATTCCTTCCGCCAGCACGTCCGAGTTTGTAATCACTCTGCGGTACATACCCCCCCAAAGGCCCTGCCCTTTCGAGCTCACGTGCTAGGGTTCCAATTCGAATTTTTTTGCTTGCTTTTTTAAAAATGTCGTCTTATTAGTAAAATCATCTCCTGGTCGGAGCAGCCGCAAATGCGCAGCTGTCAGTAGCGGGCCCGTCGCTGACGGCCCACAGTGAAGCGGCTACGCCATCTTACACGTCCGCCCCTCGCTTTCGAGGGTCAATAGCTAACGGTTAAAAAAAAACTCAGTTTCGCTTAAGAGCGAAGCAATGAATTCGATACCAAAAAATTGTATTGTGAAACGAAGTAAGACTAGCAGCTAACTCTTTTGGATCCGATCTCGCGTAACTCAACAAAACGCTATTTTAAGGGAATATGGCCCCTCCAGGAACCGAAGCGTTTTCTTGCTCTGAGTTCTCTAAACGCGAAGTAAGCGTTGAGAGCACAGCAAGTTTGCGAGCCGTCTCCTAATGCCTCGAGATAGCGCGCGCGCAAGGCGAGGCGACTGCGCCCTTCGAAAGATGCGGTCCCCCCCCCTTCCGCTCCCCTGGCGTCCCTTCATGCTCCTTACGGAAGACGGGCGGGGCGTTTCCTCTCTGTTTGATAAGCAATCGACGGCAGGCCCGCACGCGGGAAGATGTTATCTCATGCGCTGTCCCGTGCGGCGGAGACAGACGGCCGGCTAGTTTTAATCTCCGCTTCAGCCGCGTTCGTCGCCAGCGCTCGCAAGCTTTTACCCGCGGCAAGAATGCACGTGGTGACGTTAATAATTGGACTTTATACGGAAAATTACGGCAATGGCGACGGCAAAAATCCGCCGAGAGTATCCATATAATTGCTAACGCAAGGGTCAATGTACGAGGCAGATTTTGCGCCCCCCCCCTCTTAGGTGATTAGGGAGGGGGGGCGGCGGCCCCCCCCCTGCCCCCCCCCCCTGTGCCACGCCTATGTTCCTGAGATGATTTTTCCATGAGATTTGCAATGAATCGAAATATTTTCTAGCCTTCATAAGAGCCCCATAATAATACTCAGGTGCTTGAATGTTAATGCAATATGCTTCTGTATTGCACTTCAGGATGTAAAATTCGCGTGCCTCCAAAGTGCTCCCAGATGCAAAACCTATCTGCTCCAAAGTGCTCCAAGATGAAAATTTGGCTGCTCCAAAGTGCTCCAAAACGGAAATTTGTGCTGCTCCAAAAATGCTCCAAGTTCAGAAGTCCTCGGTAGCATCACTGAATTAATAATAGGCAGTATAGAATAACCCAAAAACATGCGCTGCTCTGGTTCCCGGGACACGCTGGGCTCGAGAGCAATGAAACGGCGGACGCGTTAGCTCGCGAATTTTATAACTGAGTGGCGTACCATCCACCACTGAACTATTAACATAAATACTCTATAGATTTGTGGCAGCAGCTCCGTATACTTTAATGACCACATAGCTGCATTTATATTTTTCGTTCTCATTATACAATTTTATTGACCCAGTATTCTGTTTCTTGGCTTCTGTAGAAAAAAGAACAGCCGAGGAGGTTATTCCGCAACATCCCATTGCTCGACGCCCTTCATTTATAATCAAGTGAAATAATGAGTGCTCTGGAGAACATTTTCTTCAGTGAGATTCGCAATGAATCATATATTTATGTGGCTCACCACAACAGTTCATAATAACCATCCATATGTCTAGGTGTGCGCAGGGTTCCCCATTAGGGAGCACGCGGTGTCATCGCCCCCCTCCCCCGTGTTGTTGTCGAGTCCATGCCTCACAATGGATGAAAAAGAAAATGAAGTGATGACGCGCTTCTCACAACGGCCTGCCTTTGGTCCCTGGCTTTCCTGGAAGTGGCTGAGAAGTGAACTGCTCTTGGAATGCAACATCAGTGTTCTTTGGCTGCCATTGTTGGCAAAAATCTGCGTGGCCATAACTGAGTAAACGTATGGGGCAGACTTTGCGCCCCCTCCCTCCTAGGTTATTAGGAGGGGCGACGCCCCCCCCCCCCCCCCCCGTCCCCCCTGGTCCCCTGGACGCCTATGCATATGTCTGAATGTAAATGCAACTTGCTTCTCCAGTGTACTGCAGAATGTGAAATTAGCTGTTCCAGAGTGCTGCCAAATGCAATATTACTTGCTCCAAAGTGCTCCATCATTAAAATATTGGTGCTCCAGGAATTGCTCCAAATGAGAAGTGCTACGGTAGCATCGCTGCCGTAGCCACGGGGGCCCTGCTCTTTGGGCCCCACCCATAATGTGCCACGTTCCCTATCGCCTTTTACCTCTTCACAAAGCTCCTTCTTCTAGTGTAAGGGTCAGGGCCGAACCGTGGCACGCACCTGACTGTACTTTCTGGATTTACGGATTATGTAGCTTGCTGGAATAGCGTGCTGTACACACATGCTATTCCAGCAAGCAACTTTGGCCGCACAGTGAAAAGACGACAACGCCCATTTAAAGGCCAACTCCGGCGATTTTTTGGCCATGTCAAAGTAATGGTGCTTTTTATGTTTCCTGAGACGCTCCTGTTACGGGCCCGATAGCAGAATACTCGGCAAATTGGAGAATAATTTTAAATAAGCAAAAAGCGCAACACCGAAACCGAAACCCAACCGAGTGTACTGTCTACGTATGACGTACACGTTGTTACGACCGAACCGGAAGTCGGGCAAGGCATGCCGGTCACGCCGGCGCGGAGTATGAAAACTGACAGCCGGGACGACCAGCGAAACGCCGGCCAAACCAACGCTGTCTGTCGCCTTGTGCACAGCAGACGCTCGCTGTATCGGCCTAAGCGTGAAGTTAGCGGTGCCCTCGGCTGCGTCACTTCCGCCGCCTTGCCAATACTGACGTCACAGACGCAATGTTGCCAATAATTGTGGGAAGCCAGGAGGGCGTTTGCAGACAATCTTTAAAATTCACTTGCAAACAATCTGCGCATGTCTCAAGGCTGTAATTTGGCATAAATGACGGAAACGTGCAAAGGAACGTACCCAGCGAATTTCACTGAGATCCATCGACCTCGAAAAATCGCCGGAGTTGGCCTTTAACAGGGGCGTGAAAATTTTTTTCGGGGGGGGGGGGGCCGAAGCTTCGACTTCGTCGAGTTATCATAACCAGTGCGAGCTTTCTGTCGATGTTACGGGTTTGGCCTTTGCGTCATATGCTGTCATAAAGTGGACCGAGTTATTGTTATTGTTTTTGCTAGCGCGCTCAATTGTCATTTGTTCCGCTAGTGCCACCTCGGAGTTTTCTTTAACGCTGTAGGCGAGGCGAAAACTTATGGGCTGTGGCGCGTACCATGCCGAGCTTTCGATGGCCTATTGTTTTGGAACGAGCGCTCCTGTGATCCCGATGTTCTATTCATAGCGATGCATGATACTTTGTGTCATCGTGTCTTGAAACACCGGGCGAGTGAAAAATGCACAGTCAGTACTCGAAGCAGGTGACTAGTCATCCCAGTGGAAGTCACGAACACGATAGACTGGTTTCTAGGCAGGTGTTACCTCAAGGGAAGAATGTGCAAGTCGTCTGCGCTCCGAAATTTTCCGGTGATAGGAAATGTTCAGTGAAGCCAGGAAGCCTTCATTTTCTGTTGGCTTGATTAGGTTGTGTCTAACGAGCCCTCGATCCGTACCCCTCTCTTTGGCACTTACGCTGGCGCTTGTATCTGTTCGGCGATGATACGAATGACTTGCGCTACCGGCTCAAAGCGTTTGTACGAGGTCGTGAAAACCTTTCCAGGTCCCTTTAAGAGGATGTACGGGGCTGGAATACCTGCTCCACTTCGCCATTCTTCTCCGTTGGAGTTCACCCTACTCCATCGCCCGCCGTTTTGCGCCAAAAATAAAACCTTGCGCCGCATGGCGCTACGCAGAAAATTTTGCTACAAATGAGGGCACTTGGGCTCTTCAGTTTTCAGTTAGCAGGCAAGCTCGCATTTTGTCTGGCTACGACGCTGCAGCATTATATTTTTTTTTCATAACACGACCGGTATGAAGTTTGCGGCGAAAGTCCGACTTGAGTGCACCAGCTAGATGCATTCTTTTGTTGGACGCGATGATCCGTGGCATTGTGATCGCAAGTGGTTGTTATATGTGCGAATGATGTGTGCTATGACAAGATAGCGCAGATTATGTTGGGTTCTTTATGGGAGACTACAGTGAAACAATAAATTAGTTAAGACATATAAATGATGCCCTGAAAACTGTAGTTTCGCTAATTTCACACCCATGGGTTTAATAGTAGATGAGAAAGTCTATGTTAAAAGTCTCACTTTTAAATTTTCCGCCGTAATCTCCGATGGTGACGTCGCGGATTTCAAAGTGCTTTTTCGTATTCAGGCCACATTAGCCGAACTAAATTTCCTGAAACTTGGTAAGTCTCTATGTCCCTCAGAAGACAATTTACTTCATTTTTACCGATTAGGAACTCCGTAGGCCCTAGTAAACACCGTCAAACTCTATGACGTCACGATGGTTATGGCGGGACCTTCAAGGTTGGTGGCGTCACCACCCGCATTTTCTCTTTGCGCGTTTTCTCTCTTACCAAGCATTTTTCTCGCGGCAAGCGTGGTGATTTTGATATTACGAAAGAATAACTTACTGTTACGAGAAAAAATCATTTTTCTCTGTTGTGTCCTTTTAAGCAAATGTTTTTTCAAAAATGAATTTGTTGCTAGATTGCGCTGTCCGTGTGTGCTCTTTTATTTCGTCCTTCACTCTAAGAAACTGTGGCTCTTTTTTTTATACGGGTGGGAGTGACATGGTAGACTCTCTTAGAGAGGCACGTTGCACTTTCCTGAGGAGTCACATTGAATCTCTTAGGAGAGTCAATGTGACTCTCTAAAGATAGTGCTACACGTGTGACTCTTGCATGTATAAAAGAAGAGTCAAAGGACGCTTTTTTTTTTTAGGACTGCTGTTTGTTGCGGCAAAGGTGTCTAAAAAAGGAATTCGTTCCGGCTAGGCCGCTTGGCAGTTTGGCACCAGCCATTGCTGGGCAGTATCGAAGATACATGTATCTTCGATCACTATCTTAGATACTCTTTGGGTATCTTGTATCTGTATCGCGATACGTCTCGCAAAACAAGTATCTGTATCTGTATTTCCGATACATTGAAGAATGTATCGTGTATCTTAAGATACAAGATACTGCGATCGCACCACCACCGTCCGAAGCAATAAACGTTGGCTGAGCTCCGCTTCTCAACAATAGACCATATTCATACTATCAATCAGGTGATAGAGAAATGCGCGGAATACAACCAACCCCTATACATAGCCTTCATAGATTACGAGAAGGCATTTGATTCGGTGGAGACATCAGCAGTCATGCAAGCACTGCGGAATCAGGGCATCGACGAAGCCTATATAAACATAATGGAAGACATCTACAGCGCATCCACAGCCACTATAGTCCTTCATAAAGAAAGCGACAGAATCCCAATAAAGAAGGGCGTACGACAGGGAGACACGATCTCTCCAATGCTATTCACCGCGTGTTTACAGGAGGTTTTCAGGGCCCTAGATTGGGAAGAATTAGGGATAAGAGTTAATGGAGAGTATCTCAGTAACCTGCGATTCGCTGATGACATTGCATTGATGAGTAACGCGGGAGACGAATACAGCTCATGATTACTGAACTGGATACGGAAAGTAGAAGAGTAGGTCTGAAAATTATATGCATAAAACTAAGTAATGTGGAACAATCTTGGCAGAGAACAGCGCTTTGCGATAGGTGGCGAGACGCTGGAAGTTGTAAAGGAGTACGTCTACTTAGGACAGGTAGTAACCGCGGAGCCGAACCATGAGAGTGAAATAACTAGGAGAATAAGGATGGGATGGGGCTCATTCGGCAAGCACTATCAAATCATGAATGGTAGTCTACCACTATCTCTCAAGAGGAAGGTATATAACAGCTGTATCTTACCAGTACTTACCTACGGAGCAGAAACCTGGAGACTTACAAAGAGGGTTCAACTTAAATTGAGGACGACGCAGCGAGCGATGGAAAGGAAAATGATAGGTGTAACCTTAAGAGACAGGAAGAGAGCAGAGTGGGTCAGGGACAAACGGGGGTTAAGGATATCATAGTTGAAATTAAGAAGAAGAAATGGATATGGGCCGGCCACGTAGCACGTCGGCAGGATAACCGGTGGTCATTAAGGGTAACTGACTGGATTCCAAGAGATGGCAAACGCGTGAGGGGGAGACAAAAAATTAGGTGGGTAGATGAGATTAAGAAGTTTGCAGGTATAACGTGGCAGCAGAAAGCACAGGACCGAGTTGATTGGCGGAACATGGGAGAGGCCTTTGCCCTGCAGTGGGCGTAGACAGGCTGATGATGATGATGATGATGAGCTCCGCTTCTCAAGCTGATACTGCTGTCACTAAGTCACCAGAATAAAACTAAAGGCAGTGACATTATTTTATCTTTCTGCAAGAGTTTTCCAGCGAGGTAGGCGATAAGCTCTGAGCGTCCCTATATATTGGTTGAGCAGAGTTACGAAGTGGCGCTCGCGTCGTCTCGACAGACAAGCGCGCGAACGTCGGCGCCCAGCCGAATTTTTGTTTAATCGTTTTTTTTTTTTTTTAGTTTTGCCAGTGTCATGACACTTGGCACTTAGCCACTCTCCTGTGCCGCGTAGTACTATGCGTGCGGCGTCTCTCGCACACATGCTGATGCCGCTGTAAAGTCATTATCGAAGTTCCTCTTCTGCGGTGTTTCGTTACGCAGTCTGAAGAATGCAATAATGGCGGGTTGCTTTGCCTCTCGTGGCTTTCACACATCAGCGATTTGAAGGATCTCGTGGATGTAAGTTTGCATTTTATGCAAGGATTTAACAGAACAAGCATTCACCTAACAGACGTTATCATGGCGTAGGTCTGTTTTTCTTTTATTCAAAGAGTTTTTAAAACCATAACTTGATTGTTAGCAGTTCTTTTTTTTTGCTGTCCTTCGTTTCCACCCCATACATTGGCTATGCCTCTACATTCTTTTGTCTGCTTACTTTAACGTGCTGCCAAGGTAAGCTCTCTACTTTATTCTTACGTCTAACTGTCTACGTCATTTCTGCTACTGTTCTTCAAGTGGAATAATTTACTGTTATGCAAAGGTGATGTTGAGAACAAATATATAATAATCCGGGCGCTCCTGGACTACACAGTAATGATAATTCTGATTACTGCTAAGTAAAATAGCAAAATTGAGTTTGCATTATAATAACGTAAATTACTAGGCGCCATCTTAAATATGTTCGCAAATATATTCGAGAAACACTGCTATACCAAAGGCTCCGTTTTTGTCATGAGCGTCCCAAACAGTCGTTTTGCGCCATTTTCCATGGGCACTGAATTTGATTGTCTTAGCTATTAGGGGTTACCCGCCGCGGTGGTCCAGTGCTTATATATGGCGCTTGACTGCTGGCCCGAAGGTCGCGGCAGCCGGAAATCGATGGAGGCAAAATGGTAGAGGCTCATGTGCTTATATGTAGGTTTTAGAACCCCAGGTGCTCAAAATTTCCGAAGCCCTCCATACAGCGTCTTTCATAATCATATCGTGGTTTTTCGACGTAAAACGCAACAATTATTATTAGCTCTTGGGGGTACTTCGTGTATCGTGTTTCTGTACTTATTCGCTGTGTTGATACGGAAACCGCTTTTCTATTTTACTTGCATATATTCGCTTTCGTTGTTTAGGCTTCCCTGAATTCTTTTCACTGTTGCTACTCAGCAGGTAATCGGATCTATAAGGGGAAATGGTGTGAATAGCGGCTGTGTCCTGCAGCGCTTTGCGCAACTGTACAGTACGTCTGAAACGTTTCTGGGCTGCACATGTTCTTGGTGACGTACACCTGTCCGGTGGTCCGTTATTGCGAAAACCATAATGTTTACCGGCAAGGTAGAACTCGACAGCGGTATTTGCACCATTGTGCGGAGGCTTCTTATTGAAGTTCATATGGTTAGTTGATAACCCGCTTGCTGGTCAGCAAGCAGAGCAGCGACTAGCTCTCATCAATTACAAAAGCTACAAGCAAGAGCCGCTATCGGCGAAATGTATAAAGAGCTGCCATGTTAATCAGCTAAAACAACGCCAATAAGTTGTTTCGGAATAAAACAGATATACCTTGAACAAGAAGTACAAAACTTTTGAGATACTAAGAGAATTTCCATTCAAATGAAACACAGTTGGTCGCAGTTCATAAATTTTCAAGTGAAAATTTGTGCTTAGGCGTTTAATGCTGCATTACATAGATATATATTAACAAATTTGAGAATGTATCGAAGTATCTTAAGATACAATTGGAATGTATCGTATCGGATACAATCGGTGTTGCAGTATCTTTTATCTGTATCTCAAATACTTCTTGCCTGAGTATCTTGTATCGTATCGCGATACAATTTCAAAGTATCTTTGCCCAGCCCTGGCACCAGCTATAGCTTGCAGCATAGTCCTTCAATACTATTGAGGGACTATGCTTGTATCCAGACATGCGGCGTTCAAAGCGGTCGGAACCAGGCAGCAGGATTTCAGCAACGCCTTCTATATATATTTTTTTCTTTTTATACTAGGCCAAACGAGAAATCCGAGACGCTAAGCCGTGGTTACAACTTTGCGTTTCCTTTGACTCTACCCATGGTTGATCCACGCGCTTCTTCTGGAGGGTCTTTTTTTTTAATAATTTAGTGCACGCACCATTAAGTTGATATATAGCGCGCAAAGCTCTTGTGGGAGTGTCGATCGTTGATGGAAGAGCTACTGTTCCCATCAGGAGCGGCACTCCTAACGGCGAACAGCGGCGATTTATTCGAAATGTACCCATGTTTGGCGGAAGATGTTCTCTTGTAGTCTTTCAAACTCAGTTTTTTCGACGGCTGCCTCCCGATATTGTGCTCGTTCGTCATTCTTTATCGTCATGGCTGCTTCAGTCCCAAAAACATTCGGCGCTTGTTTACCGCACTATTGAAGAGAGCTGCTATTTTACGTGCCGAAAAAACTAACTACTCAGCGGGACGGATTTCCTGGACGGGTGGTGCGGCACAGGCTACTCTATCGTATCGAAATTTTCAAGGGTGGAAGACGGCACGCTTATCGGAGCTTCCGGCATACGTCACCGAGCGGCGCGATCGGTATGGTGGCATTAAAGGGACACTAAAGGCAAATAACAATTTATGTCAGAGTGAAAGCTCAATGTGTGACAACGTCTATAAAACGGCGATATTATCAACAGCAGTGCCCTACTTACCGAGAAATTAAGCTAAATGTATCACACGATGAGCGCCACGAGCGGGACATTTTGGAAATGATTCCGATGACCTGAGGGAGTCCGTCTACAATTAATCATTCGTAATCGATCTGGCTGCAATAAAAAAAGAACCTTCTGTGCATCAAGAGACGTAATAAAATGCTCATGTTGAGAACCGTAAGGAGGTTGCCAAAGTGGTGGACAATGAGCCTTTCTAGCGGGCCAGCCCTGATAACCGCAGCAACACCTTCGGAGACAAAGTGATCCCTGTCCGCCTCCCCTACATATCGCGCCACATTCCGCGTAATGTCCATAGATTCGACAGTGTTCAACGTATCTAGGCAGAACTTTGGTCCTCTTTTTCACGTTCACTCAAGGAAACATCCCCTAGCACCACAAGTTTTCCTTCTGCGGGCACAACTTTTTTAGGCACAGGCAGGGTCGGTCGCACATTGTTCCATGCTAGTTCCGTGAGTCTGTCTGCGTGTGCGGTCAGTTTTCGAAACAGTCTCACGTTCAGCTTACCCGTAGTAGGGGACACACAGGCCACTCTTAGGCAGTCTCTGAAGTGCCGTACTTGTGTCCTACATTCGCCTCGAACCATCTTGCACAGCCGACTCGCATGCGTGGGCGAAGGGGGGAGAAACCCGAACAGTCCTCGGAGGGCACAGTCGCTTTCTGAGGTGCCAGCCATAGACCCTCGCCTTGCACTCACACAAGGCGATGACGGGGGCCAAGGCAGCGGGATTAGACACGTCCAGGTTATGTAACACGGAGAAAGAGCTCGCAGAACTAGAAAGAAACTGAAGTAAGACCGAAAGTCGAGCTAGTTGCTACATATTCATCTTGAGAACCTTTTAGCGCAAACTAAGACAGGGACACGAAGGGAGGAAACAACACCAGTGCTACTATCAGCTGAAGGCTTTATTAGGCCATTAAAAAAACAAAAAAACATATGCCCGGACTACGTCACTCGCGGCACATGCGCACGGTCAACGCTGCAAGCCAAGGCACTATCTCTTCGTATCTATTGTTAACCCCTTTCCTTTAGGAGCGAAACTTCTTTGTTGGAAATCGTTAGTGACGAGTGACTGATGCAAGATAATGCGTATGTGAACAGCCTCTGCCAGTTCTCGCGTGGTGCGATCACGGTGCTTAAATAAGGTGACCGTGTCAGAAAAGCGTGCTTCGCATCCGGAAGGGAAGAATAGGTTTTAGCAGATGTCAGCTAACGTTGAAATTTTAAAGACCTTTCTAAGATTTCATATATGGGTAATTTCTGAAGTGTATTTGGCGGCATGTTTCCACCAATATATCGATACCTATCTCCAAAATGACAAAACTCTGGACGCCAATTCTGCATCACAGTTTTGTTTCACGGTTATGTATCAACGCATGGTGGCTGCAGGTGGTGCCTCACGAAAAAAATGCTTTAGACCTGCATGCCTGTGTAGCTCAAGGACGTACTTATAAAGGAAAAAAAAATTAAAAAAATGGAACGAAGACAGCCATGTGCGGGCCGCAGGCCGCTAGCGAGAGGTCCGCGGGCCGCGTGTTCGAGACCCCGGCGGCCCGTTAGCTCAGGAGAGCTTGAGGCCCCTGATATAGCGGAACAAGACGAACGCTCATCATATGTGAGCAATGTGGGCACACAAAGCAACAAAGCAGGCTGTGCATGTCCATCTCGCGTCACATGACCTCTGGGAGCCTAGACGGAGCCACGGAAAAAAATGTCTTTATAGGGATTTTATGCAACGAGACGCCGCGCAGTCTTTTCGTTTTAGTGAAGGGCTGGAACTTGCAAGAACGCTTGCCCGCCTGGGGCTCCGCGATCGCACTTGCGATGATAAGTTATAGCTATAAATTTATTATATTACATTTATCACTGCGATTACAGAATTATATTTGGGATATAAAATAATAACGAATGCAAATCGAGCACGGAATAGCGAGATTTTAGCTATATAAGCGCCTGGCCTATTTACTTTCAGTTCGCCCGTTTTAGACAAATCAAGTAGCTCCGCATGCAAGAAGCGAAAGCAGATCAGGACTTGTCGTTCATAAAACTTCTCCAAATAGCTTGAGCCACATAAAAAAAAAGAATCGTTTCATCGAATAAAATGTGAAACGTACGTACGCGCAACGTATGAGGAACACACTTGAAGGGACAGACACTTCAAGAAAGAAAATGCGGGTGCCGACGCCACCTTGAAAATCGTGCAACAAACACCGTGACGTCATAGCTTCTGACGGCGTCTACTGGGATCTACGTACGGTTCCTAATCGGTAAAAATGAAGTACATTGACTTCTGAGAGGGGCCATAGACTTAACATACCAAGTTTCAAGAAATTTCGTAATGACCCAAAAATACGACAAATACAGTTTGAAATCCGTGACGTCACGCGCGAAGATTTCGGCGCGAGATTTAAAAATGGAACTTTGCCCTTGATTTTCTCCTTATGATGGTGAAACTAATTACATTCGAGTTCACAGAGCACACTTTATCAGTCTTAACCGATTCGTGGTATCACTTTAGTGACCCTTTAAGAACGGAGCAAAGTCCAAGCCCGGCCCGATCCGAGCCCGCCACCTCAACCCGGAGCCCTAAGCCCGGAGCTTCAGACCCGAGCCCGGCCCGGGCCCGCCATGAAAACTACTTATCCCGGCCCGTGGGCCGGGCCGGGCCCGGGTTTTCGGGTAGGCCAGAGCCCGTGGAGTACTCTAGTCGAGATATGTGTGAATAGACTTGAGTATAAACGTAAGCCGATATGAGGCTGATAGTAATGCTGAATATGAGTAGATAGGACCATAGGTCGGCAACAAAAACTCGCAGGGTTCCTTGTGTATTCACCCTAAGACTACTCTAAGGCGAAAGCCGCCTTCTTTTTCCTACCCCGCCACCCTTCTGCACTTAGCGTGGTTTTGCACCACCTCCAGGACCGGAGGCACCAGTGGCGTATGGCACACCGCCCCCCGCCCCCCTCAAAAAAAAAAAAAAATTCTGCCTACGCCCCTGGGAGGCACCTCGGCTGGTTTTGCACAAGTGTTCCTCTTGAAATAAAATGGCCCAAGGTGATCAAGCCCCTTATCATAACACTATCGTCTGGCTCGTCGTTTTCGTATATCATGCGTGCCCCTCTAATGTAAAATAAAGTCGGCTGTGCTTCATCTACCTCTTCTGAAAGGGTAATTTACATTCTCCCGGCCTGCTCCAAAACTGCATTTTACCTGCTCTCAGGACTGCCCCTGGGCACACTGTGTCAATTCCAGCCAATCAGAGCACAAACGGGAGCAGCCGAGCAGCCGATATCTTAGCTCACATTAAGGCAAAGGCTGAGCTGACCGCATAATGCGCACGATAGCTGTAACGAGGGGTCAGTTAGAGCGCCAGAAGGGATGCCGAGGGATGGGAAATAAGGCCAGCAGAGGCGGAGAGATGAAATTACGAGAGGAGTCAAATGGGACTGGGTAAGTTGGAGATCATTGGCCGTCGTTTTGCAGTACATGGACACGAGAGAAGAGGTGCTTGCCATCTCTGGGAAATGGATGACACTTGAAAGCGAATCGGGTCATCCTGCCTCCAAAGTTTTGAGCAGCCCACCTGCCGTGTTGTGTTCCTCAGTCTCTTACTCTGTATGGTTACAGGCCGAGCAGTTTGAAATCACCCACATATACGTCTGTCCACGGCGTCTGACATCGCGCGACCTTCGTTCTGCGCGGACGTGAGGCGCGTTTTGTTGGCCTTTTGAGGCGCAGCCGAAATCGTGATGCCAGCCGGTGTTCCGCTCGTCCACGTCGTGCGGCGTCCGGCCTTGGGCCCTCGCTGACCGAGGCCTTGCGATGGTATTTGCGAAAGGATGGGCGCGCCATTGCGGGGCCCCGCCGTTGATACGCGTAACCCTCGAGGGCGTCGGCCAGCCGTGGCGCAGAAGGACGAAAAAGGAAACGTGCGCCATCGCGTGTCTGGCTCGACCGAGGCAGGCCGAGCTCGAAGAGACAGCGTCGTCGCAAGTGTGGCTGCAGACGCTGCTTGGGCACCGATCTGCAGTATTGCGATAAACATATGTCGCTCGAAAAGCGATGAGTCGCTTGCGTCTGCGCGCCTCGACCCTCCCTTGTTTACGAACACGAAGCTTAATTGCATGGACACGACGATTTCGTGATTCCCGCATTCGTGCAAGTCTTATACTGCGTACGCGTGTGCGAGTCTTGTGCTGCGTAAAGGAGCGTTGTGTGAGGCACTGACGAGGTGAACATATGTGACAGGCGCGGCCAGAACAGCAGCACCCAAAGGGTCAAGGCGCAGTATCATCGTGAACAGGAACAATCGATGAGGTCGGTGCTACGTGATTAACGTTGGCCATGGGGAACATTACGTCACTTAGCAGGCATAGGTCGGCAAACTCACTGATGAGTTGACTACACTCATACTCACCAGACTCAGATCGATCCGTGAGTCTGAGTGAGTCCGGATGAGATAAATTTTAGTGAGTCTGAGTCCGAGTGAGCCCTAAGCGCAAAATATATTTCTTGAAGAGAATTGACTGTTGGGCTGGTTGGTGTCTAGACATGGGAACCATCGTTGAAAACGCAACACCACACAACACAAGAGAAGACCAGACGAGCACAGAGCACAGGTGACGTTGCGCCTGCGCAGCCTGTTGGTATATATACCTGGAGATCTGCCTTCAGTAAGTCAGTTGTTAGATTGCGAAAAAAAAAAAAAATGCGCCTGTGCTCGTGTGGTCTTCTCTTGTGTTGTGTGGTGTTGCGCTTTTAACGATGGTTCCCATGTATATTTCTTGAGTGAGTCTTTCTGAGCTCTACATTTTGGTGCCGACCTACGGTGATAACTACTCGATCATTGCATCAGCCTTATGTTGGCTCGCGTTCATACTCACGTCTACTCACTAGTGATTCAGAACTATCGGTAAACTGACTATCGATAGTATCGATAGTTTTTTCGAAACTATCGATAGTGTAAACAAACTATCGATAGTGCTACTATCGACAAACTATCGATAGTGCAATCGGTAGTACCATCGTAATATTACTAGCAATATTACTGCCACGCGTGTATATTGCTTTGTTTTCACTTATTCGGGTTTCACCCACAAAGACTGTTAGCAACGTTTGACGCAGACCGCGCCGTAATGTTTGAGAAGCTTCACAATTGTTTGAGATCATTCTGTTAAGATCACGCGCCGGACGCGAGTAGTCAAGTTTATTCGAGAGCTTACGCGATCGCCAGCGATAACGCTGGAAAGTTTGATGACTGACGTATAAAGTACGACACGTTCCACCGATGATCAGATTACTTAACGGCTGACGACTGTTCCCGCCGCTATCAGTGCGCAGCACGTATCGCTTTGTATCTTGAGCTTTGATTTTCTGGGCACAAGTTCGCCCAAATAAAGAGCTCCGTATTTCCCACTCTTGCTGCAGCATTCTTCACCGTCACAGCCACGTGACGATACTATCGATAGTGGTGTGAATAGGATACGGTTCCTGGCCGGCCATATTGCGAAGATATTTGCGATAGCCTACTACCAGGTTTGCTTAATTTATGAGCAATTGTCGGAAGAGAAATTAATTATTTCCGCAATGAAAATGGCGGAATATATCCATCAATAAATTCGTATCCAAAAACAAGCAGTTACACCTTACAATTAATTCTTCTTTTTTTAAATTTTGAAATCATAAAATGCAATATCAATTTGAAGCCACGCAGTCCCACCACATGTAAAGGCTTCCCTTCCGCCACAGCTGAAGAGTTTGACTTTATAATCATATGTCAGCAAAGCACTCTGGTGAAGAACTAAGTCATGGCAACTTTTTTGCCCTTCAGCCTGCTCCTCCGGCTCCCCTATGTACCACGAGAGCGGGGAACCAAGTTTATTCTGCAGTGAGTCGGGGCTGTTGATTTTATACTATCGATAGTACCGTCGAATTTTTTACTATCGATAGCGCTCTCAATAGTATTTTTCACCATCGATAGTTCGATAGTGACTCAGCTATCGATAGTATCGATAGTACCATCGATAGTTTCTGCATCACTACTACTCACCACATACTTCAACGCACTAGCGTTCCTACGCCAGCTCAATATTAATTGATCAGAGGGGTCAGTTACGGGCGGGCGAGGTGTCTTGACGTCAACCCCGCAATCTCTTTCACCGTGAAAGAGATTGCGACTGAGAGATATTTTATCAAGGAATTTCCCGTGAATCATAGGATAGTTCTTGATAAAATATCTCTCAGTCGTCTCGTCAATAAAATGTTGTTACTGGATTGCAACCACTCATAACTCGTACTTAAAGGTACGAGATGAAAGGGTGCCAAGGTAGAGCATCGATTATGCGAGAGATTGCTGTTAAAGAGCGTTGACACCATGGTCAACAAAGCTAAATATACGCTAACGGACTCATGAGTCGACTCACTCAGACTCAAATCGAGCCGTGAGTCTGAGTGAGTCCGGGTGAGTAATGTTATGGTGAGATATGTAACCGAGTGAGTCCGGTTGGAAAAAAAAATTTAGTGAGCCTAAATCCGAGTGAGTCCGCTTGCAAAAAATGTGTGGAGTCTGAGTAGAGTGAGCACTAAGGGCCGAATTAAAGTCCCTAGATTTTTCCCTGAAAAGGAAAAATCAAGGGACTTTAGACCGAATATATTTCATGAGCGAGTCTGAGTGAGCTCTACATTTTTTGCCGACCTATGTTAGCAGGAGGACTGGTCAGCACAGGAGATGGGCGCGGGGATCGTTTTTCAAAATGGGGTGTCTGCGTGGCTCTCAGCGCTGTTATATTCGCAACATGCGATCACCGCGGCCCTCTGAACGAATGAGCGAGCTTGTTTTGGGAGGTGTACATTTCAGACAGTTCCACGTGGAGAAAACAGTCGCACAACGAACCTTTCGTCAGCAGGCATTACATTTTGCTCCTTAGTTTTGTTTTCGCTAAGGATTTCTATGTTTTTCAGATTAAGCCGTGTGTATCATGCGGGACGATATGCTATTCACGGCCACGCTTGCACGCTACGGTAGCATTCCAGGGCGGCCGTGGCCCATTTCACTCGGCCACTTGCCAAAAAAAAAAAAAAACGCGTATTACTAGGCAGTTTTAGAGTAGCGTACGCTAAGCTTTGCGTTAGCGTTTGCAGCCACGGCGTATGCGTCGTACGCTGTCCTTTGCTGGAACCACCGTTATGTGAGAAAGATGTCGGGGCGACACGCATGCATGGACCGCTAACTTAGCGTACGGTATTCTAAAACTGCCGACTATCGCGGCTGAGCTAGAACGCAAGCAGCGTTGCAAGTGCTGTGCTCTGTATGACATCCACGGCCGCAGCTCTCGTAGTGGCCCCTATGCGTGAGCAGACGATGCAGCACTGCGTGCGCACACTCAACGGAGTAAGTATAATAGCGGGGCGCTGAGTCCTCTCCGGTTGACCTATGGTGCGATCTTGTACGCATTCCAAATAAGCACGGAGGCGTGGCGTTACATCCAGCCGCACGCGAATGGCCACTGTGAACCGCGACAGACGTCACGGCCCTGCATTGACCAATCGCGTGCGGCTGAATGTAACGCCACGCCTCCGTGCTTATTTTGGACCGCGTACAAGATCCTCCTCTCGCTCCTCCTCCCCATCCGAAGTAGCGTACAGCGACGCTGCTCACCTTCTCCCCCTCCTAGCGAGCCACTATCGGCGATGCGCAGCCCTTTCCGCCTAGCCTCAGTCTCGCCCCGATGATCACGTGACCTGGTGTGACGCCTGCTGCTACTACTACTACTACTACTACTACTACTACTACTACTACTACTACTACTACTACTACTACTACTACTGTAATGCCTTGAATATACTTACCAATGTGCCAACGACCGAGCGTCTACGATGGCACGGACTGTGATGCCTGCCACCGCGGATCATCCAGACGACGATACACGTCGGGGTCATGCTGAACCGTGCGGCCTTCTATGTTCGGCCTTGCGATGCGTTGTTGTCGTTGCTGTCTTTTTGTGAGTGCGCAGTTTGCGTTGTGTGTGCGCTCACCTGTGTGAAGAAACTTTATTCGCCCCGAGACTCGAGTTACTGAAACATATTGGGCAAGTTTATAAAACAATTTGTACTGAATGTTCAAGCAAAATGCCCCGCAAGCAAAATGCCCCGCGAATCGAGCGTAGTTGCCGTCAGGAGAAATGTTAGCCAGGAGCACGTTCAGTGTCAATTGCCCCTGGTGTCGTCTGCTAGCCATCAATGTGTACAACTGCATGCATGGCGAGGATTTCTTTTCCTCTACTGTTCTGTGGCCATGGCACACTCAAAATGACTTTCCGGCCCGTTCTCAGGGTGTCTACCGACCGGGAAAAAACTGGGAATTCTCAGGGATTTTGGGTAGTCTGGAAATTCTCAGGGAAAATTCAGGGAAATTGTGCTCCCATCAGGGAAAATCCACAGTATCTTATTGAAAGGCGACGAAAGTCGCGGTTAGCGCTTGCTCATTATTTTGTGAACGCATTTTCAAATCAAAACGGCCGCTGCGGCTGCAGGGAAGTGGCGCACCTTGATGCTGCCATCGCCTTCGGAGCGGTGAAGTGGGAGAGAATCCGGCTAATGCGTAGCATGCGGGAACCGCGAACCACGACACATCGTATCGCGCAATGTTGTCAGGATGTTCTGGGAGTACGCGGTGTAGTTCTGTAATCTTTCTCGCGCGTGCTGTGCGTTAGTGCCCGATATGGTGTTTTTGTTATCGCCACGTGTCAAGTAACAAGCATGATTAGTTGTAGAAGCGGTAGCAGCAGTAGATGTAACGAGCTTGAGTTATCTTGCAAGCGATCGCGATCGCGCAGGAAGCGGATGTCTTCGACAAGGCTCGTATCTGGCAAGCCATCCCGATCGGCGAGAAAAAAGACGCTTGTTGGCGGTTATCGGAGAGCTCACTCGCTCTGATCCCGAGCTTCAAAGATGCTATTTAGGACTCCGTGAAGAATATAATAAATTTCCAGGCGAGAGCTAGCGTAACTAACGGGCCCATTCACAGCAAGTGAAAGCTTTTTTATTTCTTTTTTTCCCGATCAGGGCACTGCTGAAACAAGTTTTAGGCAGTCGACTGAAATTTTGGGGGGCTGCAGCTGGCAATTACCAGCCACACCACGTGGGTGTTTGCTACAAAGCCGAATTGCAAAATTTGTAGAGCCATAGCGGCGACCGAAATTCGCGACACCGGCACGGTCCCACATGCTCGATTCGGCGCGCGATGTCGGAAAACAGTAACGTTTCCACCATAATCGGATGTGCCGGAATTCAGGATGTTGCCGTGCTTTCATGCGATCTTAGCCCGCAGCTATATTGCTTTTTTTTGCGATAGCAATTATATGGACACTCCGACGCGAATTTTTTGCCTTCGCCATGATCTTCCCTATCAAGTCCAAATCGCGATTACATCACCCCGCGCGTCGCATGCTCCATGTGCGAGTGAAAGTGCGCGAGCGCTGCCGACGAACGGGGCTTAAGCAGAGATGAAACGAGCCGACCGTCTCATTCGCGCGATGGGCACATGGATAGGAGCCGGCGCGTTGAGAGGGGGGGGGGTGGCTGCGTGAGTCCGACAGGAAGTGCGTACTTTGTACCAGCGGGCGTGGTCACGTGCACCGCGGTATCTTTAGTGGGGATCAGCATACGGCTCATGCCTTTGTAGGTGTTGTGCTCTAATTGCAAAACTTCCGTTGAAGCCATAGCAGTGGCAGATCCCGGCGGGGGGGGGGGGGGGGCGGTAGCGGCGATCGCCCCCCCCCCCAAGCCAGCCCCCGCCCACTCCCTTCAGTGCCTGTCGTCCACCTCCTTTGTCAGGCTTGCTTGTCCAGTTTTCCCCCTTTATCAGGTTGCTTTGCCTGCCATTGTCCAAAAGGGGTAAAGAGAATTTTATCCCTGCTCTCTACCTCTCATTGCTCTACCCTTTCCTGCTTCCCTATGCACATTTCCAACGAAGGCTTCTTAGGCACCGCCATAATCCCCTCTGGGCTGTTGTAAATATGCGTGACCCACCAAAATGCACTGCTGAGCGTTGGCTTCAGCCTTTGTACCCCCCCCCCCCCCATTATGTACCTGAATCCGCCCCTGAGCCATAGATCATAGATAGGGCACTTCTCTTAGTGCAGCGGCTGGGGTTTCCTGAAGGAGCGAGTGCTAGCCTATATTCATATAAAATTCCTTTTTGTTGCTATCGGATTTACTATTTTGCTCTCGCGGTGAAACTGACTCTTTTTTTCTAATGTGGGATGGTTTTCGATGTGCGTTCGTGGAGAGCAAATAGTTCGGTTGGGCAACATGGTAGCAAAGGCGTTGCATTACTCTGGGCAACGCGCGAGGATTTGACAACAACCCGCACGCAGCAGAACAAGCGCAATTCCACAGTGCATTAAACCCGCATTTGTTTCGTCTTTACTGTGACACTCTGGCAAGGCATCTAACTGTGATTGCTGCATCTCAGGCTCAACAAAATTGATTTTTTACGCAAAAAAATTAAAAGAAGTTTTTTCATTGTTGCCACTATTAGTCAAGCATTCTTGTGGCCTTTTCAGTTTAAGATTAATTCTTCAGTAACTATGCCTTGCATGAAAGGTCGAATTTCAGTTTAACGAAGTTTCGATATAACGAAGTGAGTTGCCGCTTTTACCAACTTCGCTATATTGAGGTTTATCTGTTCTATGTACTATTAAAATGGATTAAGTCGTTTTCATTTTCTAAAATGCGATTAGAGAGTGACATCACCGAGCGATATGGTCTCTACCCCTCTTGACATAAAACAAAGTTCTGTTTCACTCAGGGCATTTCAGCAAAGACACTCAGGGAAACCTGGAAAACTCAGGGAATTTAGAAATGTCAACTCGGTAGACACCCTGGTTCTCGAACACTGACTTCGGAGTTTGGGCTTCGGTTTCCGTGTCGGCGTTATAGCGCAATGTATATATGCAGCGTGTTGCGCGTGTTCTGTTGCCAAGCCTGCTCCTTTGGTTCAGTTCTGTGTTCGGAGCTTTAAGTGCATGACAGCGACGTGTGATGTCATTCAAGGAAACTAAGTGATCGTTACTGGCAACAACATTTGATTAGATCAGTTTCAGCAGCTGCTGTGTAAGCGCGTCGTAAGTACTTAAAATTTGAACAAGAATATAAAGATTGAAAGCACGAGGACAACTGGGATGCACAACGGGGATATGAAATATGACAGCTTGTGCGGAGTTCCTTAATGCAAGATATTTTAATCCCTGCGTTAAAAAATTGACCTTTTCTGCACTCGTCACGGTCGTCTGAAAGTATGCTGAACAGAATTACTGTAATCATAGTAAACGTAGATAAATACAAAGCTTTCACATCGTAAAGCCATATGAGATGTACTTGCAGTCAAATGGTGCAAATCACTCTCAGTGGTCGACTCCTGATATGGCGTTGCGCGACCATTGTACTAAAAAAAACTCACGGGACCCTTATGCATTTGCCTAAGACGTCTCAAAGGTGAAAGCCATCTTTTTCTTCAATTGACGTATTCTTCCTCCCCCGACCCCTCTGAAAGCTTTCTGGGCCTAACGTAGTTTTGCACTGCCTCCAGGATCGGAGGAATTGAAAGCTTTCTACACCTCGCCTGGTTTTGCACTGCCTCCGTGATCGGCAGTGCCAAACCAGCTCGATCACGGAGGCAATGCAAAGTGGCGATGTCATGTGATGACGGCATGATGTGACATCACATTATGCGACGTCATGATGGACGTCAGAAC
Source organism: Rhipicephalus sanguineus (assembly GCF_013339695.2). Lineage (NCBI taxonomy): Eukaryota > Metazoa > Arthropoda > Arachnida > Ixodida > Ixodidae > Rhipicephalus > Rhipicephalus sanguineus. Next base: position 1,299,942 of record NC_051180.1, read on the forward strand.
TTTCTCGATCTGTGATGTCATGATGATGTCGTATGGTGACATCATCACAGGCTGATTTTTTTTTGCTTCAGTCGTGTTGACGCCGCCGACGCGGGATGCCGACGGTCAATTTTCGCCTTAAAATATTCAATCTTGTTACAGCGCGGTAAAGCACAGCAATAATCAGCCAAAGGGGCCAAAAGAATAGTGGGAAAGAGCGCTATTTGTCCTCTTCCTGGCCCCTTTCTCCGATTTTTTTCTACTGTTTACCAAGCTGTACTATCGATGTCAAGTGGAACATGAACAGTGGAGTGCATTGCTCAAGCATTAGGAATTGTGTAGTGTGCGTCATCTTCCCGTGAGCACCCAACGCGAGGTGTCCACAGTCCTTTGATCCAGATCCATTCCTGATTGCACTTCTGACCTCATGCACCCACTGAGTTCCCAAGCCCCGGAACCATTACACCTTTTCTACAGACCTCGAAGCACATCGTATCTGTTGTATCCCCATAACGCTCTGTGCTTCATTATTGCAGCATTCCTCTGTCCCTTTGCTGCCGAGGCTTTCTCCAGTACGTCCATGTATCTGTTTCCCTCATTTACCCATACTCCGACGTACTTGTATTCGCTTACCCTCCGCATTTCTTGGCTCTGTATTGACATCGCCCATGGTCTCGCATGCAGCACACCAAGCGGCCGGCGACTGCAGGCATCACTCTCGGTGCCACCGCAATGCCTGCGCTCGAAACACGACTAAGTGTATTCTAGGCACTATACCAATACTATTGCGGCGACAGCACGGGGTAAACTAAGACAGCTTTGCTGTAAGTCTCATGATGGTTAGCGCAAACGCAACACAGACGAAAGAAGAAGAAACGACGACACGTGTTGTGTTTGCGCTAACCATCATGAGCATTTTGCCATCTCGCCCAATTCGCTACCCTCCTTGCGTGTTGGGGCGTGTTTACTGGCCCATTAAGGTCACGGTTCCCCAGCAGCCATCTCGAACGTACATTTAGTTCAAATGCTAGGAGTGTCCATGGTTTCAAAAATTCACTCCCTGAAGTGGTGTAATCCAAGAGCAGTATTACACTAAGTATCACTGATGGTCGTACAATGATACAGCTTCCCGTGTTCACTGAGGAAGCTTGTTCTCGTGCCCGTTGAAACTGTCTCCATAACGGATGCATGTTTTCGCCTGGCTGCGATGGTACAAATCACTACTTGTGTTCTGTGCGTGGGTACTAGAAGAAAGCATTCAGTAGTGGTACCTGAATTGGCTAGAAACATAATTGCTCCCCCCCCCCCCCCCCCAAGAACAAAAAGGTCTTCAATATTTGCAGTAGTTGTCAAACACTGCAAATATTCGTTGCTGCTCATTGGGAATGGTTTGGTTCCAGTTCAACTTTGACAATGGTTCCATTTAGTTTATGTTTGCTAAGTGTGTGTCAGTATAGTTTACAAATCATTCTCGCCAGTTGTTACGGCCAGTCTCCCTCCATCTGGTAAACATTTGCTGTGTAGTTGACTGCGATATTGCAGTTTCCTTTTTTTTTGTATTAACAGCATTCGCAAATGGGGCAGCGTGCTTACAGTTTACAGAAGAAAATTGAAAATTTAGGGTCCATTCTAGCGCCATATTCACGCACCTCGCCACGTGGCTGAAAAATCAATTGTATCACCCCGATGTGAAAAATTCTAACTGGTCCCAGCTGTAACCGTTTGAACTGGGTTATGGAACAAGTCCCAGCTGGAACCAGTTGCAAGCTGGGCAGCTTGATCCGGCTGTTTCCAGTTGGAACTAGCTGAATAGTTGAATATTTTACCTGGGCCAGCAGTGTATGCAACTCTTATTACATTAAGCGCCTTTTTTTGTCATGTAACACTAACCACATCCCTTTTCACTTTTCACCATATTTTATTGCTCGATGTTTGGCCAGGGCCATTTCTACATAGTTGCGAGCGCCTCAGATAGCGCTAGCAAGGTAGTATGGGAAGCCGGAGTTCTGCACTCCTTGCTACAGCGTTCAAGCTCACGAGTATACGAGTGCGTTTTGCTGGAATAGCAGCTCTGAGAACTGTTGAATAGCTTTCTAACAGAACAGATGTACCTTGATTAATGCGTATATCGCAGTCACCAAGGAGAATCTTTCGTTTATTTTGCCAGTGGAGCTGCTGATTAAATCAGAACGGGTAGGAGGACTTGCACGGATGGCGTATGTAGTGAGCAGTCGGTCGCCGGTCTGCTTTCATAGCAGGAGTACTTTTTTATCATTTATTTTACTGGTTAGGATGCCACTGCGGCTCTGTTAAGACCTCTTGCTCCGGCAAAATCGCTGTCAGAATATTTTCCTGTGATAGACTGGAGTTCATACACCACATGTGTGACATAGCTGGCTAACTGCACCGTAATAAAAGTACTTCAAGTGGACTGTTGGATAGAAAGTATTGTAGAAGAACTTGTTCCTGGGCGAGATTGGGCCTAAGTTTGTTAACATGTTATTTCTGGCGTAATGTTTAGAACATGAAGAAAGGTCGTAGACAATGTATTGCATTTCGGCTGTAGCTGCCGAGGAATCATGAATTCTGTCACAGTCACAACTGGGAAACAATAATCAGCTTTTCTTTAGAGGCATGATATATATACATGTGGGAACACTGGCGTCACTGGTGGCGTGTACAGTCAAACAGAACCAAAAAAAAACTGAATACTGCAGAAAGGAAGCCTATATCGAATGCTGCATGTAATAACATGAGCCATCGTCACTTTCGTTAAGTGGATTTGCAGTGCTCGTGGGTATCATGCTCACATGTGTAATCAGTGCACATTACAGTGCATTATAGGGATTATGTTGAATACTGCAGTCACTCCACCTTATATTTTAAAAAATAGTGTGGTATTAGAGTGACCGATTATTCCATATTATAAGCTGTTGTGCATTATATCATAAAATCTTTAGTGTGTGATTGTACTACACATTCCAGCTTGCACTGCTAAGCACGAGTTTGATTCCCTACAAAGGAGACCAGGCGAAATCCAAAACACCCATGTATTCGGACTTAAAGAGCCCCCCCCCCCCCCCCAACATTATTCAAGCCTCCATTTTTTACGTACAGGTTGCGTTGACTGAAGGATTTAAATGTTAATGCAGCAAGAACGGTAGTGATAGGGCGAAGCAGTCTGAAGGTATTCATCCTAGAAAATTCAAAATATACAAGAAAAAACATGCCTACCCTCAACTCGATTTTTACACAGTCACATGACCACATTTCACTCGCCGCTGACGTTGCAAGGTGCCGCCAATGGAATGAGCTGAAAGGTCCTACAAAGGGGAAGCTACGCACATCATTGTTGCCTGTTTCATCCAGTGCAGCAGTCACGCCGTTACCACAGTAACAAAGAACATGGCGCCACCCTTCGAGAAAAAGGGTGAGATCATTAACAATGCGTCGAGGTGAAAGATTTCACCCTTTGAATGCCGCAATACTCACGAGTGCACAACAAAAGGACGAGGGGGGGGGGGGGGGTACGCAGGCAAGAAGAAAAACTTTTAAGGACAACCCTCATGTGTACATTTTTTTGTTATGCTTGGCGGCCACAGATTGAAAAGCAGACAGCACCCCTACCTTGTTTTCAAGTTCTTTTTTTTTACAGCACTATATGTATGTGTTAGTATAAAAACACAACAAACAAGGATTCCTCGAACTCTAAGGTGGATGCCGCGGCATGTGCGAAACTAGACAGCTCGCGAACGTACACAAGCCCAGAGTCACATGGACATCCGAGCCACGCAACCAAAAAGCCAGAAACAAAATAGCAGCAGTGTTTTGTCGTGTTTTGTATTAGTCTCTTTTTTTTTTTCAACAGTGTCTATTCGCATTCAATGAAAATTATCCAAAAGAAAGCCCAATAATAATCTCTTTTTTGATGCATTGTCTTGTTCTCTTCTTTTCTGCGTCATTCCCGCCTGCAGTAGTTATGGTGAGCGCCACTACGTGTTGATGTGGTCGGCATTGATGTAATGATTTCATTGCATGATTAAAAAATAAATTTATCCATATCAGTGTTTTGACCTATGCTAAAATTATCCCAGTCATCATCTACGTACCCACAAATAAAAAAACGGGTGTTTCAAAAATGTTGGAGGGCCCCTTTAAGTGTATTTAGATTTAAGAATCCTTATTGGTCAGAATAAATCTCGAATCCCCATTCCGGCATTGTTACGCTCTGCAAATTGTTTTGCTCGAACAGGGTTGGAGCCAGGGTTGCCAGGTTTGTCTACTTTGCGCCAAATTGGATACTTTTTTAGGCCGGTGGCGGCAGAAAAATCGTCTTGGCTACTTGGCTCCTTTTTGGGTACTTTCTTGTCCCCTCAATTTGAGCAAAATTATCAATATCTGGTGATATCTGGGATGGTGCCAAGACATGGCAGCCAAAGCGTGCTTCCTGCTCCAAAAACTGAATTTTCCATTTTGATTACGCGGATAATGAATTTTAATGAAAAGGATGGCGCTGTGGCTTAAGCAGGCGTAAGGTTCAATGGTCGATCATAACATAAATATATAAAAAAAACTACACGTGTATAACCTGCCAGTCAAGCAGGCGTCGCGCACACTAAACAATGCTTTTGGATGCCTGGTCGGGACTCAGCGGGAACTGTTGCATGGAGCCTGTTTTTGCAGATCACCCATGACTGAACGGGGCCTTAAACCGAAATTGCACGTGAACAGGAATCGAAAGCGCTCCGCATCCAGGGCGCTGTGCACTCATCGACATTAGAATTAGTATATCCGACATTTCAAGTGAGCACTGAAAAACCAGGACACGAGAGGAAAAGGCGGTAACACAAGCGCTCACTAATAACAGCTGTTAGTGAGTGAGTGAGTGAGTGAGTGAGTGAGTGAGTGAGTGAGTGAGTGAGTGAGTGAGTGAGTGAGTGAGTGAGTGAGTGAGTGAGTGAGTGAGTGAGTGAGTGAGTGAGTGAGTGAGTGAGTGAGTGAGTGAGTGAGTGAGAACTTTATTGTGGTCCAAAAGTGGCAGAAGCTGAACGGTACTGGAGGTCCCGCTACCTGTTAGTGAGCGCTTCTATTGCCGCTTTTGCCTTTCGTGTCCTGTTTTTTTTTTTTTCTTTAGTGCTCTCTTTAAAATGTCGTACCAACTCACCCAACAAACAATCCTTCTTGGATATCCGACGAACTGCTTCTATCGTTTCTTAGGCTTAGTACGGACTGCGACTCTGGATTCGTCATCAAGGAAGAAATTTTTGCGAAAGGGCTTCCATTTATGTTTCAATGCCGTAACTCATGCCGTAGACTCAATTTCATTGTCGCAACTTCCAGTCATTTCAAGAAAAGTCACGCAAGGCGCGTGGAGAGAGACTCATTTTTTTCAACAGCGCGAACACTATGTCGTCATGCATGAAATGATTGCTAGTCAAGAATTTATGCTGAAATCTCCGGAATCATGATTTTGAATTGTTCAGGCAGCACATATTTACAATTTCGCCGGGATGCTTTTGCATTTAGTCATTTAAATACACACGTAGAAGTGGATTTCACACATGCGTGGCTGCTTTTGGCTACTTTTACTGTCCTTGGCTCAAGTTGGCTACATTTTGGCTACTTTTTTTTCAATTTTCAGGCTATTTTTTTGTATTTTCGACCTGGCAACGCTGCGCTCTGCCTATTCGGTGCTCACGTGATATATTTCTGTACGTAGGTTTGCGTGTGTTTGTGCGGTATTGTATGCTTTGATGCTGACGCAATTGGATTTTCATTTCCCAGTTTTTTTTCAGAAATAAGGGTGTTTAGAGAATTGATAACACCCCCCCCCCTCCCAATGTTATGGGTGTTTTGATTCATAAAAACGTCTTTTTCTTATGGTGTAAGGCTGTTATAGACACGGTAAAACCCCCTGAAGGGTGTGAAGTGGTTTACTGTGCTGATTAAGTCTGTTTTAACGCGATAGCGTTAAAGAGCTCGCTTCGCAGAAATGCCGGTGTCGGCGTCAGTGACGGCGTCGTTGATTGTGAGCGAAAAATCATCATCTTGTCCGTTACCAAAAATGCACACTACTATGGGAGAGCGAGATGCCGTCTTGCACCTTCCGCTCTTGTGGACCGAATGACACCTTATCCTGGCTGCGCCCCTATGAATGCAGGTAGCGCCTATATTGCCCTTATTGTGCAAGATCGATTCAATTTGCCCCGGTTTTCCTTCGTCATTTGTTGCGGATAAGACTACATAAAGACATGTCACGCATGTTTTACATAAGATGAGACTGGACCTTGAAAACATGGCTGCAGAACTTTATGTGCGATAATACAGGGGACAGAGAACGACCTTCAAAAACATGACAAACCCCCAAACATGGTCTTCCACTTTTTTTGCAGAAACACGTATAGTAAGCAAAGAGCTTCACTTCACTAAACAAAGAGCTACACACGAAATATCTACAAGATATGTAAACGTTAAGCGCAACTAACTTGATATCCGAATTTCCGGCCGCTTACGCTCAATTTAAGAGCTTTGAGCGACAAAGGCGTCGTTGCAGGACGCGCACTAGAAAACCACGAACAGCCGGCTTAATCGACAATTGTAATGAAAAACGCGAATTAGATGCTGCGTTCACCCACATCCAACCAACTGCGCACGGCGCCTGCGATGCCTGCAGCTTCGTTGAGCAGCCTCGGCTGGTTCTATGGACGCAGCGCTAAATCGGCGATCACCGGGCAACCGACTAATTGATGATGTTGCCGGGAAGGTCAGCGGCGCCGGCGGGGCCGCTGGCGCCGTTCTCGAAGAATATAAAGTCCTGCACGCAGACACCACACAGTGTTACAGCGCCTTATCTAAGCACTATAGAAGGCTGTTTTGTTCTTTTCTTTTTATACTATCTGCATGGCAGAGAAAAAAAAGTAACACGGTACCTCATGCATTCGCCTAAGATGACTCGAAGGCGAAAGCCATCTTCTTCTTCTTCGCAGTAGATTGTATCGATAGCCCGCCACCGAAGACATCGTGCACCCAACGTGGTCTTGTAGTGCCTCCCGGATCGGTCCACCTATGACCAAGCGACGATGCCACCGGATGACGTCATCAGGCGGCGTCATAGTGACCGTCATGTGACGCGAAAAGTGACCGTCGGCACTGGTATCAAACACGAGTGACGTAAAAAAAATCATTACGTGATGACGTCCCCCTATCATGTCACCTTGACGTCGCATGACGCCGTCATTACATGACAGAGTCACTTGGTCAAAGGCGGGAAGATCCCGGAGGGGGCACTGCAAAACCACGGTGGAAGGGGGGGGGGAGGTATCAATAAAATCGACTCAGAAGAAAAAAAGATGGCATTCGCGTTCGAGTAGTCTTCGGCGAATTCATCAGGGGCCGTGCGTGTTTTTCTTATAAGGTATACTCACAATCAAGAAGGCCGCACCGAGCAGCACGGCCTTCATCCTGACGTCCAGGTCGATGGGGAAGACCACCGTGAAGTTGTCGATGTCGGTGAAGGCCTCCCTGAGAATGCCGGTCCAGTTCTTCGTTATCTGGCCGATCTTCGTCTTGCCGTCCTTGGTGGTGATGTCGAAGACGATGTCGTTGCACAGCATGGCCGTCGTGCAGAACGGCCCTTGGATCTGAAGCGACACGTTGCCCCTGCTGTCCAGCACCGAGAACAGCGGGTACACGACGGTGCACTCCTGCCGCAGTGAGCCGATGACGGTGCCCGGCGGTGCGTGAATGTCCATCACCTGAGCGAGGCGGCAACTATGTGCTTTGAGCTCCAGTAATTAAAGGAGTACTGACACGATTTTGAGGCCTCGCAAAAGGGGAATTTTTAGTTTCTCTTGCATGCAGTGCTAACCCTCTGCACACACCGGAGCCAGACAACACGTATAAACTGAAGCAGGGTATGTGTACGCGCTAGTTGGTATTCCATATTAAACTTGTGTACATCGCAGGAACATACGAAGCGATGAAGCACCTACATAGACGAGCGCCGACTTCCAAGTGGTTCTTTATTTCGAAGAACGTGCATATATAACTGTGCACGTACACGAGATGGTATACACCCCCAAACCACAACACGATAACCAGCGACACAGTGCAAGATAGTCCACAAGCCTACAAGAAACCCTGAAAACATTCCAACCCGGAGAAGTGCGCATGTTTGATTGTAGAAACGCCAGCTAGCAATCGCGCTAACAGAAAAAGAGGTGGCGTTTCTACAATCAAACAGGCGCACTTCTCCGAATTGGAATGTTTTCCGCGTTTCTTGTACGCTTGTGGACTATCTTGCACTGTGTCGTTGGTTATCGTGTTGTGGTTTGGGGGTGTATACCCTCTCGTGTACGTGCGTAGTTATATATGCACGTTCTTCGAAATAAAGAACCAGTTGGAAGTCGGCGCTCGTCTATGTCGGTGCTTCGTCCCTTCGTCTCTTCCTGCGATGTACGCAAGTTTAACACATATAAAATATTTTACTTGTATTTAAAAGTTTTCGTCGCAAAGCATCTGCAAGCCATCCCCACCGCAAAGGACATCATCACGATGAGTCAACAGTGTTCACCGGGTGTGCCAACTCTGCGACCTCCATGCATGCAGTAGCTGGAAGACAATTCATTCATCATAGTTTACGTGCACTTCGTCCGACTGACAGATCTGCTGGTAGTACGTCGCGAGTTGTCTCCTCGTGAAGTCAGACTGTCTACACGCCACTGCAAAGCCCCCCCCCCCCCCCCGATATCGAAACTGAAAGTGCCTTTTTTTAAGGTAGTGGTATTAAAAATACATTCAATGCATTCCCAGGCACCACGATACTCTCTTTAGGGTCCTCGACGCCATTGTTTTTATTTAGAGCAATAATCCGAAAATATTTAAAATTCGTGTCAGTACTCCTTTAAGCAATTAATGCAGTGATACGTACATAAACGTGCACAAAGAGATGGAGGGGGGGGGGGGTCAGCAAATGTGCAAGGTTATGGCCACCTTTGCCCCAACCAAGGGGCGCAGCAATGCGCTTCGATCGTTCTATTATACTGTACTTGTACATTGTTACTAAAAGGCATAGAGAATATGACGTAGAAGTAATCAGTTGCCTTTCAGTATTTCCTCTATTGCTCTATCGGGGCACTAATTCTTAGCTGTAATCCACCACCATTTTGCGAGAAGTAATTGTAACCATCTGGTTCTTTTTCTTTCTGAAACCCGACTACAATATGCACCGCTTCTAGCCCGGCGAGGATGAAGCCGACAACAGGGAACGGTGTAAGTAATGAAATAAGACGATAAAAAGTCACTTTCGGAGCAAGGGCGAAGTAATGAATGCGATAGCGACTAATTGGAATGGTATACGAACTAACGCTAGCAGCTAACTACATTAGGATCCGATCTCTCGCAACTCTGCAGAACGCTCTCGTAAGGGAATACAGCCGCTTCAGTGAGCGAATCGGCTTCCGTGCTGTCTGTCGAGAAAGCCCGCGTGGTCGCGCCCTTTCTATCAAAGTTCTCAGTTGCTGCCCGAGCGACGCAGCCCCCTTTCCCCCTCCTTCATGCTCTTTCGCCCGACAGAGCCTGCCGGCGCGTTCCATGTCTCTGCTTGAGGCGCGCCCGTCTGCAGGCTTCGTAAGGTTTCGTTCGCACAACGCGCAGGGCGATGCGACATTATACGGAACATGACGGCGACGGCTTAATATGCGCCTCGAGTTTCCATATAACTGCTAGTGCAATAACACATCCTCCGATCGTTACATGCGTCTATATGTATACCTGCAGGCAGCAAAAACAAAGGCAGCTGTCGCAGCGAAGTGGCCGGTAGAGGCGCATCACTTCGACGCTGCGGTAGTCGAGCAGCGCCATCTCGAAGGGACGACAGCTGCCCAAGCAGCAGCGGCTCGCCAGGTCGCTCTCTTCGTTCGCCATGAAGATGAACTGGCCCATGGTGTTCTTGACGACGTACTTGTTCTGCTGCTCGTACGGCACCAGCACTGCGAGCGCCGTAAGGCAGTATACGGCGTCAGATGCCTCAAACTGCATGCGACGGTGTCGCATTGCCAAGCGCATTCGGAAAAGGCGATGAGACATGGTTGCCATGATGGCAATAATGTGGCTTTGCCATTTATCTTTCTGCGACATGGCGTCCACGTTTGGAGACGCGACTTACTGATGCAATTTCTGGGCACTATTGGCAAAGAAGAGACCGCAAATACTGAGCTAAAAGTAAACTAAAAATTCTTGTTGCCTAGAGTTCTTTGATATCACTATTGGTAGAAATACTTTGCTACACACGATTCCTATGCTCAAAGGAGTACCGTGTTCGACGAGACGTTGGGCGTTTAGGCAGGAATTTCAAGATATTTTTTTAGGAATGCTCGCTGCCAGCATATAGCAATCGCATGTAATTTAAGTGGGTAGTTGACTTCGGTTTATGAAGAAGTATAGCACGAGGGACTGACAGTACAATAATTAGATAACTATTTTACGTTGTAATTACAATTAATTTCTGTAAAATACACCATAATTTATTCTAAAATATCCACTTGCTTTAACTTTGGTCGCCAGAACCTTGAGATCAAATTATGTAAATTTCACGCATTTATAGGCTGTCGATCATAATGCGTTTCGCAAAGGGTTTTTTAACGGGTGAACTCAGAAGGTGCGTTTACTCGTTACAGAGCGTCACCTTGTGTCGCATGAAGGAAGTGACGGTGCAACAGGCTCCACTTCCGGCGTAACCGTTTTGCGGTAGTGCACGGACTGTGGCGAGAGGTCTTTGTGTCGACAGCCTGAAGGGCGCACTGCGGCTGCACCGCTGGTTCTTTCTCCCCACAGCGCCTAATACGACGCGCCAGCGCTTACATGCTCCGTGCGAGTCGACTCGAATCTTTCGATCTACCCTCGCCTGGCGCATTAATCTGACGCGCCTTCGCAAAGCATTACCGTTGGTTTCGCGAGTGCGACGCGACAATGTCGCATGCGTGTAATGAGTTTCAAGTTTAGTGGGGCGTTATCACAACTTTTTATTACAAAATGTGTGCAATAAAGAAGGAATACGAAGGAACGTGTGCAATAAGAAGCAGGTCCTAAAGTAAGAACCGTCAGGGGACCTCCTTTTATGACATGTATAAAAAATTTAATCGATTCACACAGCAACTAAGGCTAAAAAAGACGCATAATATAACAAACGAAACAAACACCAGGTATTATACAACTTACAATTGCACAGAATCATTCAAGAACGACGCCGTTGAAGATTAGGAACGTAAGTGCAATAATTAACAGTAACTGAAAATTACCGCAATGCTTATACAAAATCTAGCATGTCCAAACCAACACGGTTGATAACTTACGTACAATAATTGCGAAAAACAATTTCAATTGTGTCAATCATTGAGAAACGTTATTATTGACCCACAACCCACCTGCATACTTACTTAGATATTTACACTAAGAATACACCTTTATGCACACCTTATGCCTATATATAGACGCTAAGGGGGAATATTTGGCTCCCTAAACAATTCTTCAGAATGCTGCGCACGCGACGTGCGAGCGCCTTTAAAGGGCCCCTAAGTCCTCTGGAATCTTTCTTACATTTCAAGTAAACACGCGTGACCCGCCGTAGTAGCCTTATAGCACGTGTCGCGCTGCTAAGCTCGAGGGTGCGAGTTCGATTCCCTGCCACGGCGGCCGTATTTCGATGGGGGCGAAATGCAAATAACACGCGTGTACATGACTTAGGTGCGTGTTAAAAAAAACCAGATGGTCGAAATTTCCGGAGCTCCCCACTACGGCGTCTCATAATCATATCGTGGTTTTGGGACTTAAACCCAAATTATTATTATTATTATTATTATTATTATTATTATTATTATTATTATTATTATTATTTTAATTATTATTATTATTATTATTATTATTATTATTATTATTATTATTATTATTATTATTATTATTATTATTATTAAGCAAACACGCGCATCGAGTTCAGAATGCCATCACAATGAACAATGCCAAACGCGGCAGCGCTACGAGCCGCCGGCGCGCCACAATATAGAAAAACAGTCCCGTGCTTCTTCTCTCCGGGCCTTTCGCTTTCTCCAGCGTTGGTCGTGACGTCAGCACCCGCAACTCGTCGTGTTAGCAACAAAAAGAACCTGTTTGTCCCTGCTCTTCCTCCTCACACAGTGAGGAGGATCATTCTGCGAGGAGGAGAGACGAACTGAGCGCATCGAAGGAAAGAGCGAAACGAGCGAGGGCCGCGATTTGATCATCAAACGCGTGTAACTCCGCTATCACGGCACCGTTTAGAAAAATTCTCACGACTACGTGTTCGTTATAGACTCGTGCACAGCTGCGACACCACAACTAAATTTTGACCTCTGGATGGTTTAGAGGCCCTTTAGGTCACATGCTACAGATGTCGCTGGTTCGACATAGCCTGAGAAAATAATTCAAAATGGGTGTCGGCCAGTAAGCTTGGCGTGTTCGTTATAGAAGACAATTCGCTTTATCCGAGTTTTCTAATAACGAAAGCGGCCACAGTAGAACGTTCGCCTACTTTCCAGGATCTGAAGCTGTTGGTGCACGAGCAGCTGGTCGATGCGCGTCAGGTACTCGAGTCCGGGAGGGCATCCCGGGATAGGTTCCAATTCGGGAACCTGCACCGGCATCTGCACAAATGGGATGCCCGGTCTCACGCCCTGAATGGCTGCCGATGGCGCTCTGACGCCGCCTGGTGGCACGGTCACTACAGGAGGCATGACCATTATGACTGGTCTCGCCGGCGCTCCAGCGCCACCGGCCACCGGGATCCCTGCCGGCCTAGGTGAGGTCATCGCTGCCATGGGTCTAACAGGCGGAGCCGGGGGTCTAGCGGTCGCGGCCTGTGGGCGTGTCGGTTGCATCGTGCTTTGGCGACGCCCCGCTCAGTGACGTTCTTGCTTGATTGGCTTAGCCGTGACCCTGCGTATCACTTTGAGAAACGGTGGTACCGTTAGCGTTTTTTAGTCCGTCCGGCATTCTGGTAACGCGAAGGCGTAGCATAATACCGGATAGAGTGTGCCATGACTGCCGCCACATCAAGTGGCGCCACCTATGGAGGATAAAAAAAACTAACAAAGACGTAATCTATGTCCTCCGAGATTCCGGGATTACTCCTCGCTATGCCTACAGCATTGATTATTTGAGTATGGCTCTCGAAAACGGTGCTGAATCGACACGAATGTTTTGCTGTCGAAGCAATCTTAAGGACATGAATCTTAAGCAAATAAAACCAAAACTTCGGAGCTAACGAGCTCCAGAGCGCCGCACGGCCACTTGATAGATTCGAGGCGGACGGCAATCGCTTTCGGTGGCGCAGCCATGTTTACTGGGCGCGTGCAGTTCACACCCGGTTTGCCGGTACACGCAAAGCATTTTGCGTATAGTCGGGTGCGGGCCAGACTAAAACTCTCTACTATACATGCGTAACGCGTTTCTTTAGCTAACTTCGAGCCATTTTGACAGACAGACCGACCAATCCACATTTTTCATTTTCCTGTGAAGCCCTCTGCCGTTTTGAAAGGGCGGCGTAGCTTCGTGATGTGATCCGGGGCGACCGGGCTCGTCAGAACAATAGCCTCCGAGATCGAAAGGCGTGCTGCGTTTCGCGACTTTCCCTCCAGGAGAAGGGTGCATGCGCCGTGGCACAATGAAAAAGGCGGATCGATCGACCCATGGATATCTAGCCGCGGGTGCCTTCAGAAAACACACACGCATTCGAGTGACGTCATCTTACCACGAATGATCTCACACGCACGCGCGCACATCCACATGCGTTCACGCGAGCGAGTGACGTCAGCTCAGCGCATATATGCACCGTCACTGAGCATAACCCTTACTGTTAGTGTACAAAGAAAAGGCAAAGTAATAAATGCTGCGACCAAACGCGTCAACCAGTGTCCTGAATTGGACAGAGAAGGGGTTCTTTTTAATGTGTGGCCAAGAGCGTCCGCAGAACTTTTTGCAGGGAGGGGGGGGGGGGCAATCAGCACAAGCAGTCTTTCTGTCACTGCTGTTACATGACTCGCAAGATTAGTCAATGGTGTGTAACGTGCAAAGTTCGCTGGCCATCCTGAATGCTGTTTCACACGCATATGCGGGACCTGAGTGAACTAATCAAGCTGGGTAGCTTATTCCTACTGCATAGAAAAATATTATCCGAAATTCCAGAGGAGCTGCACCCCCTCCCCCTCGTGTGTGGCAGACCGTCAGCTAGTTGCCCAAGAGAACAGAGAAAGTCTCAAGACCCAAGCTGTCAATCAACAGAGGTAAAATAACATGAAATAGTTGGGGTATCAATGTCTACTATGCGGTGCGAATCGCTGCGAAGAAAGGCCACTCACCCAAGCTGCTGGGAACAAGGTCGCAGGCGCGAACTACGGGCGTGCCGGTCTCCAACGGCAGCGTTCGTAGCCAACTGCTGCCTCTGGCCCGCTAGACCCCGCGCCAGCACGAGGCGCGAGGCACGCGAAATTTAGCAGCTGAGCCATGGCGATGATGATAACTCCATGACCATCATCATCAGCCTGACAACGCCCACTGCAGGACAAAGGCCTCTGCCACGTTTCGACAATTAACCCGGTCCTGTGCTTGCTGCGGTCACGTTATTACTGCAAACTTCTTAATCTCATCTGCGCACCTAACTTTCTGCTTCACCATCGCGCGCTTGCCTTCTCTTGGAATCCAATCAGTTTCTCCTAATGGCCAGCGGTCCTATGCGCTATATGCACTGCCCACGTCCATCTCTTCTTGATTTCGACTAACATGTCCTTAACACCCGTTTGCTCCCCGACCCACTCTGCTATATTCTTGTCCCTTAAGATAACTGCAAACTGTGGCACGAACCCAAAAAGAACAGGGTGGTTCATTTAAAGTTATCGATACATTTGTAAAGAGCTAACGCAACAAAGTAGTCGAAGAGAGTAAAGGGGTAGATGATGATGAATGGCGTATACACGTTGGCAGAGACGTGCACGAAGCTTAAATATATCAAACTCCGAACTTGTAAGTCGATTTTCAAGAAAGAATTTCCACCGCGTGCCCCTGTGACTTTACTTAGCTTTCTGGTTTAGTGCAACAAAGAGCACGACATGAAGCATGCATGCTCAATTCGTGTTTGCTTTTTTTTTCTTTTTTTTATAGCGATGCCGGAGATGGCAAGCCGAAACAAAAATTTGTGCATTCTATGTGCTCGAAAACTCCTAGCGAGTATGTGTCACAGAAATAGGGCAAACCCCACTACTCACTACTGGTCTACCGAAAATGAAGAAGGGAACACACAGGCGGCAAACACCAATTAGGATTTCTCAACAGAAGTAACCAATAATTGAAAAAAACTTCAGTGAACCGTCGGTATTAACCCAATGATAAACACCGGGGCCACACGCTTCAACATCGCTGGTCAACAAGCCGTACGGGGTGCTTCGGTGCCTAAAACAGCTGATGCTTTTAATGCAGCCTTTTCAGCTGTATTGACAATAATTTCGTGTAACTACTGACATTTTCTTCAGCGTAATGTAGTACCTGTTGTAGATAATAATAATAAAAAAAAACTTAGAGGACAGTCGAGCTTGGCCTTCAAGAGTAGAACGCCATAGCGCAATCTGGCCTCGTTCGCATCGCCTTCTCAATCACTAAACTGCCTTCGCTTATTGACACCTCAACCGTGCTTCAAGGAAAGGAACGCTTGGGCGCGTAACATTGGCCGTTTAAAACTATCCTAGAATGCCTACTGCGAGTACAGTTGCGAAGTGCCCGCTACGCACATAGTTTGTTTTGTTTTACGCATAGAGTTTCCTATAAATACACTGGAGGGAACTCTGGCGCTAGTGTCTATGCGAGCTGCAACGCATGGCGCTTCAGCCAGCGTGGGAATGATGGGTAGTACACGGATTTGTCTAAGCTTCGTTCTTTCGGCTCCGTTTGGCTCCGCGTCGCCTACATCCGCTTCGTCGCAAAACGAAGTTCAGCAGAAGTCAGCAGTTCCACTTCACTAGTTTAACCCTTTTAGGCTCACCAATTCAAATCTGGTCACGAAGTTCACAACGATCCATTTTTTTTATCCGAAATAAAATCAAAACACAACAATAAACAAAGCCACTAGTGCGTTCGAAGCCCGCAAGCACGAAAACTAGGCAAATCCGTGAACTACTCATCATTCCCATGGTGGCTGAACGATTGCAGCGCCAGAGTCCTCTCTAGTTAATTTTAGGAAACTCTATGGTTTTACGAATTGGCGAAGTACTCACTAAGCGTTCGTAAGGCAGCACACGCACCTGCGCAGCTGCACACTTTGTTGATGCTGTTGCTGCTGATGATGATTAATTATGCCTGAGCGCGTTGTAATGGGTGGGCTTTTAAAACACCCACTCGTTGCGCAATTCGCAGGTTTTGACGCCTGGCGCGATTCTACGCTTCTGACACGCAATATTGGATGTGTTAACGTGTCTCCTCGCGCTATATAGCACCTGTGTAGGGTTTATTTTTTCCAGTTTCAAGCATTGGCACGGCTTTGTGGTAGAACAGTTGCCTGCCACGCAGAAGACCTGGGTTCGATTGCCGCTCGAATCGAAGAATTTCGTTTGCATATATTTCGATTTTTCGCTCACAACCAACGACGTCGACACCGACGCCGACGCCGATGTCAACACCGGAATTACTGCGAAACAAGCTCTTTAACGCTATCGCGTGAAAAAAAAAAAAAAAAGAGGGGGGGAGGGTGCCACAGGTGAAACTAGCTTGCTTTATGGGATAAGGCCGGCCTTGCCAGTGCGCGCAAGGCCTGCACTATAAGAAAAGTACACATTTTAAAGAGTATATACTTAGTTGCGGCAGATTTTTTTAGTCTTTCACTATACGCCTCGAAAACGTGTTTCACGCCCGAATGGCCAACCTATAGTTCACATGACGTCGATGATGGAGCCATACTGGCCCTAAAAGAAGCTCGGTACAACGCCTGGTATAGGTGCGGTGACGTCATCGAAGGACGGCGAAATACATTAGTTTATTACGTTCCCGGGAAGATCCGGCACATTTGGACCGCCGGCGCCGCTCTCGAAGAAGATGAAATCCTGCGAACGATACCGAAATTTCACGCAAAGCACGCGAGAATTTTCAAAATCATTTTTCTTAACGCACTTTTAAAACTTTTCGGCACGGCGACGTACCACAAAGTGCCTCTATATGTCGCACCTGTAAGTGTAAATAAACATAAATATCGACGTATATACGATTTTATTTTAATTAGTGCATTCAGATTTTCGACAACCAAAAAGCCCCTTTAACTCTAACTTCTCTGCAATAACTGTCTAATTGGGGAGAAGCCCACTTCTGCAATTTTATGTTTTACAGGAAAGACACCTGTGAGAAGCACGCCTGTAGACTGGAACGTCACCAATGATAACCATGGTAATGATAACCATAATGACGATGGACGTTACCAGATGTTGTTATTGGTTGAATAAGGCTTGTGGAAAGCCCCATATTACGTCACATCGACAGGTTGTCTCGGGCCTACTTGACGACTAATCTGTTTTACAACAATGAGCCAGTGCTGCCCTTTGTATTTGGGTTCTGAAAGGTGCTGCTGCCAATATAGTAGAATTTCTTTGATACGACTCGTAATACGTTTCTCAGGATAATGTGTCCTTTTTTTGCCACACGTTTGCACATAAATAGCACGACTGCAAAGCTCGTAGCTTTATATCACAGTGTATTAAATAGCAGTCGACCCACGAATAAGGTGCCACACGCCCACAGTAGTGCATATCCTGCGTCAACAGTACCGATAAATCGCCACCAGCCGAGAGCGGAGAAGGTCGCTACCACACCGGCGACTTGAAACGCCACACGAACCTTTACTATTGAGTTTGTTAACGAGCACGGCCGTCTTCATGTTTTTTGAAGCCTGCTTTGGATAATACGGTATTCGCTTTATACGCTTCGTACTCCGGTTCCCGTATCAACGAGATATTTAGCAACACTAATTAGCGGCTCCATCTTGTTCCATATGTGTCGTATACTACTGCAATGAACCTTGCGTAAACGAACTTCTAGATTTTGATTATCATAACAATGACGATGCAGAGTTAGTCCAACTAAATGTTGCATGCCAATGAATTAGACTTTCTGAGCGCTAAAAACACAGAGATATATATATATATATATATATATATATATATATATATATATATATATATATATATATATATATATATATATATGTGTGTGTGTGTGTGTGTGTGTGTGTGTGTGTGTGTGTGTGTGTGTGTGTGTGTGTGTGTGTGTGTGTGTGTGTGTGTGTGTGTGTGTGTGTGTTTCAATAAAAATATGTTGATAGTTGACGTGCGTCCGTTCCTTGACCAGCTCGCCAAACAAGCTGTTCTTCTAAATACCCCCTTCCCCCTGGGTCTCCCCCCCACCTCGGATAAATGGGAAACCTACGCCTTTGCCCCCGACTACGGTATCGGCGTTTCTCACAGCAAGTTGGTTACGTTGGAAAGTTAAATGAAATAAATAATAAATAATAAATAAATAAATAAATAAATAAATAAATAAATAAATAAATAAATAAATAAATAAATAAATAAATAAATAAATAAATAAATCGAGTCACTTACAATCAAGAACAGAGCGGCCAACAGCATGGCCTTCAGCCCGACGTCCAGGTCTACGGGAAAGGTCACCGTGAAGTTGTCGATGTCCGTGAACGCCTCGCGGAGCACGCCGCTCCAGTTCTTCGACATCGTGCCGATCTTGACGTGGCCGTTTCTGGTGAAGATGTCGAAGACGACGTCGTTGCAGAACACGGCCGACGTGCAGAAGGGGCCCTCGATGGAGAGGACCGCTTTGCCGGCGCTGTCCAGCACCGAGAAGCGAGGCAGCAGGCTGATGTCCTGCAGGATCGAGCCGATGACGGTGCCCGGTGGAGCGTGCACTTCCATCAGCTGCATGCACGGAGTAGGGTGACCAACCGTTCCGCGACTCGCGGGACTGTCCCGAAAGAGGTACGAAAATGTGGGTAGCTTGCACTGGTGCTGCGAAGCTGGATTAAGGGCGGAGCTTGTGGCCGACCTAGATGATTAGCAAAGTCTTAACACGATGTTAATTAGTACACCCGTAATTAATATAATCATAATTAGCATGAGCTTAATTAGTCAGTGACCTGTAAGTGAGTAACCTGTAAGTGAGTATTCTTTTGGTTGCCGATTTTTTATGCAGATATCAAGAACTTTGTTTCGTGTCGCAGCATATTACAGTGATGCAGAGAGTATTTGCACGGGCAAGCATTTGAACCTAATTTGTATCAGTTAGTCCGTTTCCCTTTTTCAGAGAAGGTAAAATATTGCAAGAGGAAATTTCTCGCCACTGGTTAAATAATTAATCACTCTAGCCCCCCCCCCCTCCCCCACCTTTACTTCCCTCCAGGTCAACGTGTCTCGCATTTCGCTGGTAGGAAGGTGCTCACCCTAACATAGCGATCTCTGGCCTGAAGACTTCATCCGCTAGCGCCCCCCCCCCCCCCCCCGAGTCCCCCCAACTCTTTAGGAGGAAATATCCTGGTGCTGCCCCCGAATATATGGCAACTTTCGCGCTACACTTGGCGTCATCGTGAACGCGCAAGAAATACCTGTAGGCAACACAACAAGGCAGGAGGTGGTGCAACGCAGCGGTCGGAATAGGCGCATCACTTCGACGCTGCGGTAGTCGAACAGCGGCATCTCGAAGGGCCGGCAGTGCCGCAGCAGCCCGGCTCGCCAGGTCGCTCTCTTCGATGGCCATGAAGACAAAACTGGCCCATGCTATTCTTCACCACGTACCGGTTCTGCGCTCGTACGGCACCAACACTGCGCGCGCGCCACCAGTGACAGGAGACGAAAAATCGCCGTTAGTAATTGACAGTTATTCTAGCTTGGATCTGCGTGAAAAAAAAAAAGCACGTATGATATAAGGCACCCCGTAGTGAAGCACTCCGGAAATTTCGACCATCAGGTGTTGT